>NC_056735.1:932646366-932888866 GCF_019279795.1 Protopterus annectens | reverse complement strand
ACTTAAAAGGCACCTTTGAAAGTAGGGGATTAGATCATGGTTACAAGAGAATGCAAAAGGTAGGGACAAAGAGATGTGGATCCTGTGATCAATGTAGTTACATTCTAGAGACAAGTTCTATTGTGTTGGGGAATTTAGAGAAGACTAGAGTTTATTTTTTAAAAGGAAATTGTCGGACATGTATGATGGTCTATTTAGTTAAGTGCTTTACTTGCCCAGCTTTTTAGGTGGGCAAAACTGAAAGACAACTTAAGAAATGAATTTATGACATGTCTATCAAATTAACACAAGGAATGATTACAATGCACTTTTAAATATTCTAAAGTGTGTTCTAACTTTCAAAAAATTTCTTTTGGAATTCTTGATCAAGTATTGGTTAATCCTAAGGGAGATAATGTGATTGATAGATTAGATGAAAGGGAGATGTGATGGCAGATGTGATGGCAACTTAAATTACAAGCCTCTAATCCACCAGGATTAAATGAATACATTTCACTTCAGACCATTTTAAACAAAAGAGCAAATGAATATTAATTTGTTATAATTTTAAAATCTTAACATTTACACTTGGTTGGACAAATGTTTTTATAATAAGAAATTGTTTATTATTTTAAGAAATGGAGATAATGATTTACTGTTTTATTGCAATTTTCCTTTCCATTTTTGGTGTATTTAAAAGTATAATCTGGGAATAATGCAGTGGTTCTTTAACAGATAAATTGGTCTTAACTGATACACTTTTACAAGGTATAAAAGGTTAATTCATGGTTAATTTAATGATTCTGATGAAGTCCCATGTTTACGGGAAGAAAGCGCTTAATCTGTTTCAGTTCCTGTTGAATAAATTATTATTTTTTACTGCTGGTTCCTGTGCTGTACTTGGTGAATTTGTTCATTGTAAGAATAGTTTTGTTTATAGTTGCAATGTTTCATTAAACTTTGAGTGATTTAATTTGTCAGTGGTGTTTTCAGGCCATGGATTCTTTGAAATATATATCCTCCTTATTCTCCCCTGTTCATAGGGAAGAATTAAACTAAGTTAATTCTGAGCTTGTAATTGTCAAAGACAAGCTTACAAGGCTTATTTAAGCTACTTACTCAACCCAGAAACGGAGGTGACATGAATGGAATACGGATGAGGAACTTTAAACAAACAGATGGGTTTGCACCGAATGGTGGACACAACACACCTGTATTTTCCTCTACTTCTGGTAGTTTAGGAGCTAAAGGAATTCATTTATCTAATGGAGAATGTTCCTTTCAAGGAGTTACTGATGATGCCGAAGAAAATAGCCAGCATAATTGTAATAAAACAGGTACTGTTCCAAAAAAGACTTAAGCAGCATCAACAGCCGCTTCGTTATTTTCATCTGTTAACTGCAGTAATGTGAACTACAATAATTCACAGAAACAAATTAAGTTCAATGACTTTAATAATGCAAACTTTCATGGAAATGATTGTTTTGAAATGATAATTAATAAGACTTTTACTTTTAACAATGAAAATGTGAATGTTAATGGGAATATTAATTATGGTTAATGGAGTTTAAGTGGATTTCTTAAAGATTTGATTCACATACTAGAAAATAAACTTTTTAAGATAAAATATTTACAAATTGAGAATGCATATTTAAGTAACTGTTTGGAATTAAATATAGCCTCACAGGGACTTAGGGTTTTTAAATTTCCTTTTTGGCTGCAGTATAATATTGGAATATATAGTGAGTTCCTAGAAATGTTTAATAGACACGGTTTAGAATTAATCAGAAAAATTATTAAATTTAATGATTATTCTTCATGTACTTTGATGAGTGAAGTTAAAAAACTCAATTCAGACATTTTAAAATACCTCATTTTTGACCAATGGGAAAAGTACTATATTAAACAATTGAATAAAGTAGAAAGTAAATGTGACAGGATAATTAAAAGGAAATATAAAAAAAAAAATGAAAGAGATCTTAAGCATTACACTGACTTAAAAGCTTACCCTATTAAAGACTTAGAACATACAAGAACTAAAATATATAAACAAAGCCCTAGTTACTCCATCCATAATAATGGAAGGAGGAATAATAAGATGGGGAATAGAGTGGAATATAAGGATAAGGATGATACAGGGAATAAGCAAAAAAAATTTTTCAAAGACAACACAAGAATTACAAAGTGAGAGAAACTGTGAATCCTTACGATTCAGGGCAGGGGCAACCTCAGCCTCCATTTGTGTGTGTATGTGTGTGTGTGTGTGTGGGGGGCATGAATAGGCAAAACATACATGAATCATCCCCGGTGATTAAAAATATTTTTGTTTATAGTTGCAATGGTTTTCACATTTATAATTACTCATGTACTAATGAACACTTTTCCCTCTTTTAAAAAGGATTGAAATTTGTGCCCACGAAGAATTTTCACATGGTGGACAGTTTAAGAAATGAGATTATTTATTAGGAAGTTGAACTTAGCAGTTTATTACAATGATAAAAGCTCATTGAATTTAAAAGATGGAGAGGAAATTGAAAAGAAAAGTACATTTAATCCACCCAGCCATCCAACTTTAAATGTACTTAAGAAAGCTATTATGGATGACCTTTATGAACTGCAGTTAATAAGTAAATGAATAGATCTACTTGCAGTAATTTAAGCAAAAAGGAAAGAGATCTATTTTACAAATTAAAAAATAATAGCTCTATCAGGATAATGAAACCAGACAAGGGAGGAGGAATAGTGATTTATGATTCTTTGCAATATAGTACTGATATTCTTAATATGATGCATAATGGTAATATTTATACTAATGCCTTGATAAATGAAGTGACCATTAGTTATCAGAGAACTGATTAATTTTTAGAAGAATATGTAATAGAGAGCCAAATTTCCTTTCAAACATCCAACCTTTTTAAGCTTAAAAATCCTAAAATCCCCTCCCTTTTTGGAATCCTTAAAGTATATAAAAATATATCAAACCCCTTTTAGACCAATTGTTGCAGCGGCTAGTCCAAAAATCTACCCGATAGGGATATGTATGATAAATGGTTAAAATTTATACACAACAAAGTCCTTCACTTGCTTTTGAATTCCTGGGATTTCCTAGAAAGGCTTAAAAATGACCTTTGGGAAAGGGAAGGTATATTTTTAATGACTGACATAGTTGATCTTTTTACCTCTATCCCTCGTGATGAGGGATTAAAGCATTATTTTCATAGTATTAATATGTATAGAGAATTTAATAAAGATAAAAGTAGTTTAATATATTAACTGATGTCTATTGTTCTAGACTATAACTACATCACATTTGATGGGGAGATATTTAAACAGAACAGGGGTGCTGCCATGGGTGCCTCCTGTGCCCCAGTTTATGTGAATTCAGTCCTTTTGAGTTGGGATAGTTTATGTGTTAGATTTTTGGATGATATCTTTGTCCTTGGAAAGGAAATGGAAGAAAGAATTCAATATTTTGTTGAATATCTTAACACTACTTCTTATTTCATGAAATGTTCTTATAAATACAATAAAGAAAGAATTCATTTTCTTGACACTCTAATTGAACATACTGATAATGGCTTGAAATCAAACATTTAGAGGAATGAGACATTTAGTAACTCCTATTTACACTAGTTCAGCTGCCATCTACTTCCCCAAAAGAAGAGTATATTGAAAGGACAACGTATTCGAGCTGCTCGAATGACTTCTGATTATAATAGTTCATAGATTTTTGGTTCATAGATTGGTACTAAGCTAACTGCCCATGCAAGCTATTTTAAGCCTAGCCAATTATCCCTTGTGAGACTCGAACCCTGCACCTTGTGTTTGTAAGACAAACACCTTAACCATTAGGCCACCCTCCCTGTTAATGATTTAACAGAAGAATTAGATAGAGTCAGTGGAATGTTCTATGAAAGTGAATACCCTTAAAAGCTTATAAGTGAAATAAAGGGGTATGTTAAGTTACAATGGGGCAAGGGATATAAACCCCTATTAGGGATACATTTAGTTGAAAGGTCTGTAAGATCTGAGGAAAGGAAGTTTGAGAGGGTGTGTGTTGTTGAGTATAATTTTAAACCCCCCCAAAGTTAAAACTATCGTGCATAGGAATTGAAATATCTTAAAAACTAACCCAGAGTTAATTCAGCTTTTAGGACCAGAACCATGTTTTATTTTTAGGAATGTTTTATTTTTAAGACTGGTCCTAACTTAAAAGACACTTTTGAATGTAAGGGATTAGATCATGGCTACAAGAGAATGCAAATGGTTGGGACAAAGAGATGTGGATCCTGTAGTCAATGTAGTTACATTCTGGAGACAAGTTCTATTGTGCTAGAGAATTTAGAGAAGATTAGAGTTTATTTTTTAAATGGAAATTGTCAGACATATATGGTGGTCTGTTTAGCTAAATGTTTTACTTTCCCAGCTTTTTATGTGGGCAAAACTGAAAGATCACTTAAGAAAAGAATGTTGATGTGATTGGTAGATTAGATGAAAGGGAGATGTGGTGGCAACTTAAATTACAAGCCTATTATCCAGCAGGATTAAATGAATACATTAAACTTCAGCACATTTTAAACAAAAGAGCAAATAAATATTAATTTGTTATAATTTTAAAATCTTAACATCTACACTTAGTTAGATGAATGTGTTTATAATAGGAAAATGTTTATTATTTTAAGAAATGGAGATGATGATTTACTGTTTTATTGGCGTGTTTCTTTCTTTTTTGTGTGTATTTAAAACTATAATCTGGGAATAAAGCAGTAGTTCTTTAAGAAAGAAATTGGTCTTAATTGATACTCTTTTACAAAGTATAAAATGTTAATTTATGGTTAATTTAGTGATTCTGATGAAGTCCCATGTTTATGGGATGAAAGTGCTTAATCTGTTATAGTTTCTGTTAAATAAATTATTATTTGTTACTGCAGGTTGCTGTGTCTGGACTTGGTGAATTTGATCGTTGTAGTGGTGGTTCACTAAACTTTGAATGGTTTTATAAGTTGCAGCCTATAACACTCAGTACTTCAGGGTAGTGTGCTACATGGTAAAATTGTTGCATATTGCTGGACCTTACCTCAGTGGTGAGGCAGAAAGATATGTCCTTACTGGCATGTGGTAGCATGGCATCCAGGAACTGGTGGAGTATCCTGGATGAAGATGCCTGTGAGACCCCCATCATGTACCCTGTTAGTCTTTGGAAAGTACCTGTAGCTAGTATCCTAAGGCTACACATACCTTTGTTTCCAATAGGATAGGTTCCCCTCTGTTGGATCTAGGTCTAACTTGAGGGTGGCAGAGTTGAGTGAGTTTTTGTAGTATGTCCCTGTCTACCCTGTAGCACTCTACAATCTCCAGCTCATATAGCTCCTGGAAGTTTACCCTGGGCCTGAAAACTATTCTCCTTCTCTGCCTAGACCTATTGTCAGAAGCACCAGCAGCACTTGACTTCAGCATCTATCACATATAGATGTAGGAGACCTGCAGCAGCCCCTAGCATTATCTCAGTTAAAATCACCAAGAATGTACTCCATTGGTCCAGAGTATTGGGGAAAAATCAAAATGTAGGGTGCATGCATATTTTATACAGCTCTGCTATAGGTGCAGAATGTGTGATTTGCTAAATATGATGCATTCCACCTGACTACAATATAATGAACAGCATTTAATGACCCTATTTCAGTGCATGAAGCTGAGCACAGCACCTCGTCACACAGCATAGCTTATACAAAGGTCAACATTTCTAATTGAATACATTTGGTTTTAAGAACATGCTCAGCCAGGCAGCATCCCACAAAACATGCATACCTCAGCCTAACAGACCTTAGAAGTGAGAGAACACACCCACTGATATCAGTCACATCCTGTATAAACATCAACATGGTGTAAGAATCTACACGAAGGGGATATGTGGACATGATTACTCCTTTCTGCTATTCAGTAACTCCACCTCATTTGCATACTAATCCATGCTGACAGCCTGGAAACTACACGCTTCATAGCCCTATCACCTTAGCAACAGTAGCAATACACCATTGTATGGAGCACACACAAGTTCCTTTAATGCATTTCTGCCACATAGTATAACATTCATTTTTTTCCTATTTTTGTTTCTATTAAGCATGTTTCTGCACTGCTGCATGAAGTGCAAACATGTTGAGATTATTAAAAAAAATATTAATTTAACTTATTCCCTTTAATCTCTCTGACATACAGAATAATAGTTTTGCTCATATGTATATGTCTTATTGGGTCGCCTTCACATGGTCAACATTTCAGAAAGTCGAAGACCATATGGCCGAGACCATATGATCGACTATCGAAATGTCAGCCATGCAGAAGTGGCATCTCTGTACAGTGCGGAATGGAAAGATTTCCATCTTCTGCACTGTAGTGTGATCTCGGAGTTGATATATTTAAGTTGTGGTGGGCGGAACCCCCCACAGGGGGGGTGCAGGGGGGTAGAGCCCCCTGCTAGCAGTGTGAAGGTAAGTGATTTTTTTTTTACATGGTTATCATTTCAAAAGTCGATCATATGGTCTTCGACATTTTGAAATGTTGACCATGTGAAGTAGACCCGTATTATTAAATTTTCAGGGGATTTATGTTCACATTTCTACAGTTTTACACCTCCTTTTGCCTGTCTAGACTCCTGTACGTGGTATATTTTCCTGTACACTACAGACACTGATGTGTGGTCTGAACACATGCCTTTATGCTTGTTGGATCACTCTACCTGCCTCATATTGCATGAGCTTCACCTGCTTCTGAGGTGATTTGCATGCCACAGAATTTTCTATATTTGCACATGCATGCAAGTTGCTCAACAGTGCTTACTGAATCTTAATATGTTCACATCTGTGTAAGCATCACTGCGCAATGCCTGCACAAAAAAAAAAAAAAAACATGTAGACTTTATTAAATTCCCCCTTACGACAATTGAACATTCTGTTGCATTGTTTATCCTGTTGGCATAAATGAAATTTACTGTGCATCAGTAACTTTATTGCTATATTTTATACTCAAAACTCTGTTCTAATTTGTATAAATACCAGAGCTTTTCTCATAAACTCAGTATGAACAAACTACTCTATTATTAATTTTGAATTTTTACCTTAAATATTTCAACTAAAACTGTAATAATATACTTGCACTATTTTAGAGTGTTTTTCATGGGAATCTGCTAAAAATGAGCATCTCCTCAGATGGAATATCTTAGTTAAAAATGGAAATTAACTAACTAACTAACTAACTAACTAACTAACTAACTAACTAACTAACTAACTAACTAACTAACTAACTAACTACATATATAAAATAATTAGGTCTCCTTTTATCCTAAGTAGACTGTTGCCTGGCAGACTTATTGCATAAACTGAACCTAACGTATCCACAGAAAAATGTAGAGGCAGTTTCATTTTTCATGCAGCAAGGAAAATGCAGGAAACTGCAAACAGCTGCTGTCAGGCATGGCAATGTAAAAGATACTATTGTTTGTTTACAGGTTCATGGTTTTGGTAAACAAGCTCAAGGACTATTGGTCATCAATGAATGCCTTGGATATCATGTTAGAAATTATGGATGCATATGTAGTCATCTGGTTCCTTTTTGAAGGTATGGATTGGTGGGTTGAATTTGTATGGGAGGAGAAGTTTGCTCTATTGGTGTGGGAGTCTGTAGTATGACATTATCACTTTTGCTGATATAACTTTTATTGAGGCAAGGGCCCTCTTACGTTCAGGTCACATGGGTATTACTCTAGGCATTGACTTACAGATAATTTTATGTTCTTTATGCAAGGGGGTCTACTTTATTCCCACGAAAGCCAAATCGGTTGAATACAACTCGCATGAACCATAATGAGCAAAATGCGAATACGTCGAATGCACTAAACTGTGAAATTTGAAATGTCGATCTCTCATAGTTGACCAACCCCACCGCCCGCAACATACTACCTACCGAAACACAGTTAAAAAACAACACATACACACACTAACCAAAACCCTACTTCTAACCCTAAAGTAAAGCACCAAAACCCTACATTTAATCCTATACTAAACCCTACATACACAACTATCTATGCACTACCCTTAACCCTCCCTAACCCTAAGGTCCGTAACTACCACACACTTACCCTACTGAGCTATACCCAAACAAACTAAATATTCCACACACATACACTTAACAAAACCCTACACTAAACCTTACATACATTACCTATCTATGCACTTACCTTAACACGCACCCTAACCCTAAGGTCTGTAACTATTGCACACTTACCTTACGGAGCTATTCTGCAGACGGGCCAGCTATGTGAATTCGATATTTCCACTTCCACGGTTTAGTGCGTTCAACATACTCATGTTTCACTTGTTATGTGCCGTGCGAATTGTATTTGACCGATTCGGCTTTTGTGGGAATGAAGTAGACCCATGCAAGGCATAGGTCTCCTCTAAGTCTAATATAAGAAGCTTGTTGTAGCCTTCAGCTAATAGACAAATCTTAAAGACTCTCAGTTTTGTTTGTGAAGAATCTTTGTGCCTTCTTCAGCTTTACCAGATGAAATATGAATAGCTGACAGTACAGGGTGCATAATTCTCTAATTGGGCTGTCAAGGCTGTATACAGAGGAATGATTACCTCCTTGGCATTGCTGTTGACCCCAGAGAAGATCAGATGAACAATCCCACATGTCTTGGTAACATAAAGATCAGTATCAAATGAAAGATTATCATCTGCAACGACCTCAAGATCTCTATTTTGACAGCTGTTAGTTGTTATCTGTCAGTAGTGCATACAGCTAGCTAAATCTTGGGGGGGTAATCAAAATCTCAGAATGATGTACTTTTTGATATATAAAGCAAGTCCAAGTTCAAGCTGTAATTTATTTTGGTGTTTAAATATAAAAAATAATAT
The DNA here is from genome assembly GCF_019279795.1 of Protopterus annectens. Lineage (NCBI taxonomy): Eukaryota > Metazoa > Chordata > Ceratodontiformes > Protopteridae > Protopterus > Protopterus annectens. Next base: position 932,879,972 of record NC_056735.1, on the reverse strand, counting down.
CAACAGTTATAATAGTGGCTGTAAGTACAGGGTATAAAACATTACTGAAAGGTATATCATACCTTATTGGCAAGGCCAAACAGGTAGGATATAAAGGACCATTTAAGTTTGGTGATCACTGGGGATATCCTCAAGCCTCCTAGACATTTTCCCAACAACACACAAAGGACCCCCCAGAAACTCTGGTAGTTTGAAGGTGGAAGAACACAAGATATGAGTGGGCTGGTATGGTGATAGGTATTCTTTAAAGTAAGGGTAAGATCATTTCTACTATCTGTGTGCAGTACTAAGTGCCATTTAAAGAAAGGGAGTATCACTGGGGTTAAATACAATAGCCCCACTTTTAAAGTTATCTGCATATTTGGTATGATAGACACTGGATTCAGATTTCATATCTGAGAAAAAGATGCCAAAAGGAAGGGGCTTCAGGACACTGACTTGAGAGAATCCATGGGTGCCAGAAGATGGTGAGAGTAGAAGTCCTCCTAGTAATATATATGGTGTACATCCATATAACCAGCTCTGAAGCTAAATTAGTATTGGTTTCATTCACCTTTAATTTTGTAAATGTATGCATGATTCCATCATGACATATAGCACTGAACACTTTAGCTAGACCAAGGTGAGCTGTGTGGACTGATGAACCTTAATCTATGGCAGCTGCTGCACTCTCAAAAAAAATGAGAGGATAGAAAGGATAACTGGGCAAGAACCTCTATTGATAAACCATATATGAAGTTAATAGTACAAGCTCCACCTCAGAAAAAAAATGTACTGCATTACATCATGAAGAATGTGGCTTCTTATGTCTGCCTGAATAAGTTCTGTGAAGATTCTCTCCATTATACAATGTGTTCATGAGACTCATCATTCTCTTATTATTAAAGTCTTTGAATGGGCCTCCTTTGTGGACTTAGCATAACATACTGTACTTCCACCTATCAGAGATGTAACTCATTATTAATACTGAAGTCTGTGAATGGGCCTCCTTTGTGGACTTAATGTAAAATACAGTACTTCCACCTATCAGGGATATAACTCATAATTAAAGGTCTAGTAAGAATAGGTGTAATGAGGGTATACTAGGTTATTTTTAATTGCAAACGTTAGTAGTATTTCACATGGTTATGTGGGACTGGAGTTCCTGACCTTACTGAGTAAGGAAGTAATCATTTTAGCTGTAATTTTGGATGAGAATGTTTACAAAGAAGAGTGTGGTTCATTTTTGTGGTCTGAAATTTGCTACAAATCTGTATGTTACTGTGTTACTTATATCTATTGGCTTTGCTATGGTAATACCTTTTTTGTTTCAACACATTGCCATTCTAGATATTTCCTTTAAATTTTTGGATATAGCAGTAGAAGGCCATAGTATTATCAGCAGTCCTGACAGCAAGTTTTGCATCGTATGAATATTTGCTTTTTATGAAGGTTTGACTAAGTTCTTTTTGGATGGTGTTGACCTTAGCCTTGTTGCACTGGATTGTGGGTGTTATTTTTGTTGGTGGTATACACGTACTTTGTGATTATAGTAATTTATTATAGGAATGTGCTTGAAGAAGACTGACAGTCAGTTTATGGCAGCTGGAATTTGAAGTGGTTCAGGTATCCAGGTGCTGAAGAAGAATGAAGTACTTTTGGATAGTCATCTGAGAGATGAAAATAAGATATTTGCCTTCCTATCATTTTTAAAAGACTGTTGCCAAGCTCCCAACATTGCTGCTTTCCCCAGTTTTTAAAAGACAATTTACAAAGTCCCTTATAGAAGCACCTGTTTGTAGTATGACATATTTTACATAATTCATTTTGTCTATTTAAGCTAATACTAAATATGAACTTCTTCAAACTGGTGCAAGCAAATGACATGTTCACTATTATCTTACTGATAAAAAAAAAAAAAAAAAAACTATAAAAACTTGCACTGCCAGGATAGACCAAAGCATTATATGTCATTGCATATGAATGCATACCAGACTGCAGTGTCACGGTCCTTATTATCGGGTTTAAAATTATCAGCAGTCCGTAACTTTATGCATATTACAGACAGCTCATTTTTTTTTTTTGGTTAATTTATCCACTTTTATCCCTACAGCAAAACTCATTAAATCTTATAATTGTGATTTGCTGTCTACTACCTGATACAATTCAACAGCTGAAGAAACCACAATTTTAATCCATTCATGGTTATAATGCATTTTTGTTTTGAGTGGTCAAATGAAATAGACTTCTTTAGCTAAACCTATGAAAATCTGGTTTGAAGCACATTTTTAGTAGTATCAGACCATGTAATATATAACTGGAACTGACCATTCTTTTCATATGTGTTGTGAGAAATGCTCAAGACGGCCCCCCTAAATGAGTAAAAGTGCATTTTCATTTTAGAAGCCCTTAGAATTAGGATAAAATAAATTGTAGGAGGACTCAGGGTCATCTATTATACTTCTTTGGAAGTGTTTTTCCTGCTATTTAGATGACAATTTCCAGGAAAAAAATCACATATACAGAAGGAAAGAAAAACAATTACATCAGGAAATTAAAAGAATGCCTGGATGTATGTATGCAAAGAAACAAAAGAAAATTTGCAGATTAATTGGAAAAATCTAATTTTGGAAAAAAGGATATTTTAAATGATTCATTAGAAATGGGTGAAATATATCCTGGACACCAAGAATAAGATTTTGTGGTATAGATTATCATAAAAGACAGAGGTCTTATTGTTTTAGTTGGAACAACTTTTAAGATTTGTCTTAGCACAAGTAGTTGAGTCATAGCTAAAGCAGTTTAGAGGGGCAATAAAGATTTTTGATAAATCATAGGTACATAGGTAAGTACTATCCTTGTGGGACATTTTAAGCCTAGCCAATGTCCCTTTTTCTGCTTGAATTAATCTATCCCATTTGGTTAGAGATTGGTCTTACCCATTTCATGTTTGCTAATTACATGTTACCCCTAATTTGAATAACTGGGATCATACCATAGATAATTTAAGGTGACCCGTGGATGGGATAAAGCATTTAGGAGATGTCTGTGTCCATTAGTAACACAGGGTACAGTTCTGGGGCAAATTTTCTGTCTCCCTTCCATAGATCCAAGTTGCAATTTAATATCGACAGGAATGAACTTTGCTTTAAGTTGATATGGAGTCTGTTCCAGAGCAGCTGTATCCGTTGTGAGATATACCTGTCCCTGCATACTGTTTTTTTTGATGTTGCAGAAGAGGTTTAGTTCCCTAGACCAGTATTTCTGATGACATTTGACTTGCTGATGTGCATTAAATACATCAATATTGGGTCAGAAGATGCTTTGCATACCAGACAAAGATCACCTCTTAGCAGTTCATAGGATACCAAATATAGTGACAAAACATTGACTTGGTTCATATAGGACATATTGTTTAGATCTTCTATCCTTTTAGTAAGGTATCTCTGTGGGTATTCCAGTTGTTGCATGTGTCTGGACAGATACATGCCAAACAGGGCATTATATTCAAAGACAGGCCTAATGAGAGCTGAACAGAAGGGGTCAGTGACATCCGTAGACCTAGACACAATCCCTTTGTTTATAAGCTGTGCGATATGGACAGTCTTTCTTATAACAATGAGCACATGTTGGTCAAAATTAGGCCAATGTCCACATAAGTTCCTAAATATTGAACAACTGGGTCAACTCTTAGTGATACATTGAAAATGTGGTAGTTCCCTGTGGTAGATGACTTCCCAAAGGATACAATAATGCATGTTTTGGCATTTAGTTTCAATCCATGATTTTGACTCCAGTTATTTATTTAGGACAAACGTTCATGCAGGATGGCTAAGTCATTTGTATATTCAATTAATTCCTAAATCATTTACTTCATAAATTTGAGGTGAGCATCTGGTTTGCCTTTCACTAATCAGATAGTCAGAGACCACTCAGACAAGCCCTTGAAGCAAATCAATCCTATTGCAAATGATATAAATGATGCTGTTTGATTATATTCAGCAGGTTTTACATTGGTAACCTCCAAACTCTGGACCCCACCCAGTTTGGGTTTATGAAAGGCAGATCATGCCTCCTGAACCTGATCGACTTCTTTGAGGCAGTCACCAAAGCCATAGACAAGGGTAAGGTGGTTGACACAGACTATCTTGGCTTTTTACACCATCCCCCACTCTGGAATTATAGCTAAACTCACTAAGCTTGGTATAAATCCCTATGTCACAAGATGGGTTGCCAACTGGCTCACTGACAGAACACACACTATGAAAGTTGCAGACTCCAAATCTGACTTAAAACCAGTGACAAGTGGAGTACCACAGGGTTCATTCCTGAGACCTCTCCTGTTTTGTATCTACTTCTCTGAAGTGCAGGCTAACACAGAAGGCCTTTGGTTAATGAAATTCACAGATGACTGCAAACTAGGAGCTATAGTCGAGTCCCCAAATGATGTGGGCATCCTACAGAAGGACTTCACTAAGACAGCTGCCTGGTGTCAGAGTTATCGCCTTAAGCTCAATGCCAAAAAGTGCATTGTCATCCCCTTTGGTAAAAACTCTGTACCCATGAACTACCATATAGGCGACAGTCTACTTAATGCTGAATGTGTGATAAGAGACCTTGGGACCCAGATGGACAGTAGTTTCTCCTTTGATAATCACATCACCACAGTAGTCAGGAAATCCTTCTACATGGTACACCTCATCACAAAAGGGTGCTCATCCAGTAAAAAAGAGGTCATTGTTCCCCTCTACTCGACACTCATTAGACCCATTATAGAGTACAATGTGAAATGTACCTCACAAGACATCTGCAGCAGCTGGAAAGGCCACAGAAGTAGCTCACAAAGAGGAATACTGGCCTCAAACAGATGCCCTACACTGACCGTCTCAAAAAACTCCAACTTTACTCTGTAGCATATCGCCTACTCCAAGGTAATCTCTGCCTAACATAAAGTTATGTCAAACCCAGAGCTGTTGGACATGCTACACCTAACGAAATCCCAATCCCTCTGAGCTACACACTCTAGGGACCGAAATGTTGTCACCACAATAAACAGGACATGCTGGAGGGATATATTCCTGTCCCAGGGACTTCCCATACTCTGGAGCAAGCTACCCATCTATGTCAAGCAAAGTTCCTCATTAGCACTCTTCAAGAAAAATCTTGATGAGTGGATGGGAAATAGGAAATACACCCCGGGGATCACTTCTGTGGCTCTGCTCAACAGAGGCACAGGAAAATAATTTTCTTGGGTGGCGTAAGCCAGGGAACCTTGTTGGATAGATTTACTTAGGCCCTTGGGCCCATAGCCTAGTACCTACCTATGAACCTATGAACACAAACATTCAATCCCTTACATGAGAAGTGCATTAATTTTGCTTTCATGGTCTCGAGGTCTCTTCAAAACTGACTTCACTTAATCAGTCAGTTACAAACCCCAAATCATCTGAGTGGCATAACCATTTTGGAGTTCCCTGGCATATGTCATCTTTCTGATTAAGATAACAATCACATTTAATTGTCTAAGTAGTTGGTTAGTTTAAACTATTGTTGCTTATGCTGACTTAAAGATATCCCTCCTGCGTTACTATATCAACATCTACATTAGCCACTTTAATGCTTATTTGCATTTGAAGAAAAATACTACTGTAGAAGAATTCGGCTATTTATCTGTTTCACCTTCTTATTTCTCCTGTTAAGTATATTCCACAGAATTTCTGATGCATATTTTTCATGTTTTAACTTAACACCTATGAGTGATATTTTATTTATATTATTATTATGGAGAGCTGTCTAGCTGTTTATATTCTGCATATGCTTGCATCTTTCTTCATGTTGAGTGTATATATTTTTTTCCTTAGTCAGGCTGTGACTACTTTATTTCCATTTACACTAGTCTTGTAGTAGTACTTTCTGTAAACATTCATTTCTCTGTTTTATATGTTTATTAACATTATTGTGCAATAAGACTCAATAAATCTGAAAGTGGTCCTTTTTAGATCTGTGCACTTGTCTGTTTAACAAATAGGTGACAGAACCAAAGCCATGTGCAGTCTTTTTCACATTAGCATAACTCCATGGAGTGGTTTAGGAACGTTAGGTATTTTTTTCATGTTTTATAAAATAACCTATTGTGCAATAAGTACATGTCCTTGAAGAAGAGTAATCCTGTTGCAACGGATATAAATTACATTGAGGTCTAATTATACAGCCACTTTATTTTGATGACTTTCAACGTTAAACGACCATGACATATACGTGATAATTTAAATAAAAAATGTCTTGAGAGCCACGTCAATCTTCTGCTGATGCCCCTTGGGACTTGACATCACTGATTGCGCAGCCATGGCTTTAACCTGTGGGTAGTCAGTACCTGAGCAAATCAGATTCTATTAAAGGTATTAGCATGACAGAAAAGCATTAATAATCATGTGGTTGAGATAAGGGATCGATCTGAGATGTGCATTTGTTGTGTCAATTCTGTGACAGAAAAATGAACGTGTGTGTTTTAGGAAATCTGCATGGATAAAGACACTTCTTTTCAAAAGTGAACCTGAATTTCAGTGCAGCAGATGATATTCTTATAGAACAGCAGTAAAAATGTGATCGAAGTCAAAACAAGTACAAGGCTGTACCTGGTCACATTACTTGATACGAAGCTATACAGCATGTGAAAATGGCAATAACATAATAGATAGGAATAACTGATACAAATGTCACTTTAAGAATAAAGCCTATTTACAATGTCAGAAAGAAGGTAGGCATTTTGAAACATGTTCTGCTAAACACCCACAATAACACAGATACCAGATACAAGAAGACTCCAGACAATAACTATGAATCAATACATGCAGACATACTTACCACAGTAACTGTGCTGTATTTGGACTGTGGAACTGTTTAGAAGTAGGTATTCAATAAAATGGCATTGATCAGCAATTACAAAACTTTCCAAGGACTCGCTGCAATCTGTATAGAAAGATAATTACTTGTAGAATGAGAAGAGGCTTCTGTAAAAATGCAGTAAAATGCTTAAAAGTCTGCTATAGAAATGTAACATTTCTGAAGGATATGACTGTGTTGCATGCTCATAAGGAGAAGAATGCAGTTCATTATATAAAAGGCAAAATGGATAGATCTGTTAATCTTAACAGGAAACAATAGTAGCATAAGTTCAGTCCTTCCTTCAAGTAAAAATTATTTTTACCTTTTTCTGTAAAATGTTCAGCAACATTACTTCTACCACTTAACCACCGTTCAAGAAAGAGGCAACAGAAATCTGGTCAAAATGGCATAAAACTATTTTTGAAAGGAAGGAAATGAGCAAATGTTGGATGGCTAGGATCCTGAGCTACCAGATTTTTTTAATTATTAATCTAATAATTTAATAACCTCATAAGTGAAATTGTGCAGTGGGATCTTTTCAGTGATAAGCAGGAGAAGAAATATAGAAACACATATATTTACAGGTTAATGTACATACCCTAATATGTAAACAAGAGGAAATATTAATAAAGCAGTATTATTAGTATCTCAAACAGCAGAATGCTTAAAAGCAAAATAATAAACAGATTAAACAATAGAAAATGTAAGAGATAAGGATTTAAACTCCAACTTTCCTCACAAGTGTAGTTGGTGATTTATAACCAAAACTATAAATAGCAGCAATGATTGTTACTGCAGATTAGGTGTGTTGCCATTTCATATCTGAAATGACAATGTGGAGACCTCTGGGGCTTTTGTTTTCTGATTGCTGACGGACTTTTGCTGAAATGAGACTAAAAAAAAGTTTTGTATATGGTTACATAGTCCTCAGTTTATCCTAATGACAGACTACTGATGTTTTCTATTACTAGACTATATTACCAAGGAACCTCAAGCATACAACACAATAATGTCATTTTCTGGTCATCTGTTGCTCTGTATATATCAAATTAGAAGCTGTGTTACTAGCAGTGGGTCTAGCTTACTTAACATGCAGTCTATTATTTTAAACATTTGGAAGCTAACTTCCTAACAGAAAATGGTTTCATGTATATTTCAAAGGTGATTGGTTTTTGTATACTGGGCAGCACTGATGAAATGCATCAGATGGTCCACTTATAAGATTCTGAACCTTATTTGACTGATCCTGGAGGAAATCACTTTTACTTTCTCCTTTATATATGCAAAAAACATCTTTAAATAGGGTAAAAATGAAGCTTTTTAATGCTATTATGATTAAATTGTATATTGTGCTACTGGTTTATTCTACTACTGCTTAAATTGCAGTTTTGTTAGTTTAATATGCAGCTGTTTAGTATTTATCCACCACTTCTGGTTTGTCTGACTTTCTCTTAGTATGGGTGGATTATACAACTTTTGTCTCCCTTGGCTATGATCAATGTTTATCACACCTGGCAATTTGCAGACTGCTTCATCCTTTCCCATAAACATCTCCTGAATGACAAAAAAAAGCTGTCTTCTAGCTATTTTTGCAGACTTTGAATTCAGATTAGGATAGGGGTTGCCACTGTCCCTTTATCTGAATGATTTATGCCTAAATAATGCCAACATGCGAAACTCACAGACCTCCACTAATAAAGACAGTGAAGTATTCAGCCATGAAATTATACATGAACCCATCTCTGTCTACTCACAGTGACATTGCTGTTATTCCAAAATAAGAACATCAGTTCTCAGATCTAACCCACTTAATTCTCATCAGAAGATCTTAGATCAAAGATCTAATCACAGCTTACTTAATTCCATAGCTCACAGAAGCTAAATGTTAATTACAGGTGACTCTGTTTTCAGGTACTACTGCAGGAACTTAACAGACTGGATAGCTATGGGGTCACTTGAAGATTTCTATCTTGTACAGTCAACCTAGGGATTATAAATGAACGTTTCAAAAGAAGTAAGTATTAATCAAACTACAAAACTGTCTTTCCCCATGTAGGGGTTAGAATTGTCGGATAGTCTGCTGGTTATGAAATGTAGTTAGGAACTATAACACTGTTTGAATCCTGCATGTTTATTGTCATCAAGAATGACTTCTTCCATAAAAAGGAAAATCAAAGCATGTCATGACTTATTAAAATCCTGAAGCCATATACACTGGAAGAAGTTGTATGGAGAAGTTTATATCTCTAATGAAGATGGTATTCATTTATATTTAAAGCTATGAAAACACTATCTAACAAACTGAGTGCATAAATTAGGCTGCTTCAACTATTACATCTGATGTAACAACCCCATGAATACATGAATAAATAGATTAATATCAGGTTTGTCTGTGCTAGAAATATAAACCATCATTTGAGAGATATTTTTTTCCTGAGGTCATTTCACTAACTCAGTAGGTCTCCCATTCCTCATGTCATCTGAGGTGATCCCATCTTGTTAGACATTCCAATGTAGTCACAATTTCCCTCAACAGCAAAATGTTGCAGTCTAAAATAATAAGGAAGTGATGATATGAGGTAGTGACATCTGTGCCAGGGAGAGTAGGGTGGTGCATGTCTAATATATGCCAGCATAGATAGCTGGAGTTTTGTAAAGAATTTTATGTTATTTGATTCTCATGCTGATTTGTACAGATGCTTGTATTAAAATTTATTTGTAAAGTTGCTTGTATTAAAAATCCATCAACAGTGGGTCTTGCTGGACATAACAGAAATATACATGCATGTCAGAAGGTATTATTATAACTGATTAAATGTATATGTTTTAACAGAGAGTTCTTGAAGGAAAGAGGTTAATCTCAGCAAAGCTAAATTTGAAAAACAGGTTGAAAATTAAATGGGTGGGTTTCCACCATAAAGATTTTATCTTACATTTTTGATTGCAGCCAGAGACAAAAATGCCTGGGAAAACCAAGACTAGGAATCGTACTGTATTGTTTTTAGAGGTGAACTAATTGCTACCTTGGAAGGATGGACGTTTTTGAAATTGTTTTATATATTTCAGATGCTGCAACAGATCTTAGCAAAGCTATGGGTGTGGATTATACCAGAGTAGGGTGACCAGATGTGATGTCATTCTATAACCAGCATTGAAATGATTTTTTTAGATTTTAGTGAGAGGTGTGATGGGACTCACATAGCAGCACTTTGTTCTTCTGAACCTGACAGGAAAGATCTTTCACAGATAGCTCACACAACCACATGCACCTCATCTTGCCTTGCTGTAGTAAGAAACCCAACACTCATCTTACCTTGCTGTAGTAAGTAACTTAACTAGGGAACAGTAATTTTTTAGTCAGTTGTAAAAATGTAGTGAGATTAGTTAAGTATTGTTTTTCTGCATCTGTGTGAATCTATCCAACTGTGTTAATTTGTATATCTCCTGTGACTGAAATGCTGGTGTTTATTATAACTAGATATTCATTATTCTCATGTTTTCTCTTTTATTATTTATTATTAAATATTTCAATACCTTTCATTGTTGCTGGTCTTTTAGATAATATTTTAACATCTTAAGAATACTTATGCTTATTTTAGTGACACTGTTGCTGCTTCTGAAAGCCTCGCTCTTTGATCAAACTCTACCATTTGTATTAATATTAATTTTACTCAGTATAATTGGGCACCCTTGTAAGGGCCTTGGAGTAGCTGACTGGTGGCAACATAATTACCTTATAGTCTGGGTAGAGGGTGCACAGCTGGTAAATCTGCACCAGCCTTTCCCGTGTGTGTGTGTGTGTGTGTGTGTGTGTGTGTGTGTGTGTGAATCAAATATCCAAGTGTGTATGTGTGGCAACTACTTTGAACAAGGGCACAGAGCTTCAAAGTGGTCAGTGTGGAGTCTTGTTTCGGCCTGGAGAGAGACAGAGAGTCCATTCCTAGGTCTGGAGGGTGCTGCCTGTGTGCTCTTAAGGGAAATTGTGCTTGGTGCAGAGAGCTGCATCTGAAAACACTGTGTGTATCCATTTTTGCTCCTAGTAGCCATCCCTCACCAGTGTCAGTGGTGAGGACTGAGGCTCCTTAATTATTGGCCTGAAGATGGGACCATCACAAAGGGTATAAGAAGATACTATAATACAACACTTAACAGTTACATGACACCTGTTACTAACATTAATGAAAATACCCATTTCTTAGATATAATACATTCTCTACATAATGACAACAAGACATTTATCTTAAACTTTCAATTACAGCACAAATGACTGATGAACTTACTAATTGGATAATAAATATGAAATGTATTTTCTTGAGTTAATTGAAATCAGTGGTCTGGAGTAGAGTTCTACCATCCTAATAAGGGCTGTAGTTTGTTGGACTTAAATTTAAAAAGCAGTTCCTCAGGTCATGACATAGTCATTTTTAAGCTTAGTGGTTTCACCATTAATGTAACTACCAGTTCACAGATTTGGAAATTTGGGGCCTTAGAATACCTGGTTTTGGACAAGACCATTAAGAATTCTAACTGTGCTCATACATCTAAGGAATGCATTGCATGTGGAATAGTTGAACATTTATATGACCTCTAAAGAATTTTCATTAAGCAATGTGATGTTTAACATTCAATAACTGATAATGATGAAGTGGAAACTCAGGCAGTGCAGCCCATATAGGATACCAAGGGGTAAAGGCACTATTATATGCATCCTCATATTCTGTCACTTCTTCAGAATCAAAGAAAAAATTGCATAAGACTGTTTTACTATATTTATGGTTGTAACGTAAAAGATAGAATGCACATTTAGTAGAAATGTTTTGGGGTATGAAAAAGGAGACCACATAAATGAGTGAATGCTCCTTTGACTGAATCACATATGGTTGAATTTAGTTTTATATAGTGAAGGTAGGCAGGATTGTGCAGGAAAATTAATGTTTGAATGAAAAAGTCATGGTTGTGAAGTTGTGCAAGACTGTGTTATAGCAGTTGGTGCGAATATGCAAGTGTTCATGGTTAGGGATAGAGTAATGGAAAAGACTCACCCCAGGATTCAACAAACTCCATGCAGGTATAGTGGTATTCCTGCATGGAGTGAATGGTGTCCACTTCCACATAGCCATAACAGCAGCACACCTTACATATTTATGAAGGTGTGCTACTGATAACGGCTTAGTGGACACAGACACTACTGAGTGCAAGGGGCATGTTTTAGTAGTGATCGCACATTCAACATGCCCCCTGCACTCTGAAAGTGCCATATGGCACTTTCTAATTCCTTTCAGAGTCTGCAGACACTGAAAGCAGGAAATTTAAATAGTAAGCAATGGAGGGTGTATGTGACAAGTGCTGTCACATACCCCCTCCATTGTCAAAGTGTCATACGGCACTTTCTAACTGCTTTCAGTTTCTGTGGACACTGAAAGCAGGTATTTAGATAGGAAGCAATGAATGGGGTGTGTGACAGTACCTGTCACACACCCCTTGCATTGCAAAAGTGCCATACGGGCGGCACGGCACTTTCACAATATATCTGAACTTCTTAAAGGCATACCTCTCAAGCTCTCAGAGCAAAAAACTGGACAAAGCATAAAATGATGGGGGGACAAATACGGACAGATAATAAATATTGCCCTTACAAACATAGAAAGCTGATAGAGGAACAGGGTCGGTATCAACATAACATGTAGTGAAGGATTAGAAGTCTGAAACTTAAATGTATGCCTTTATGTAGTGACTTCAGTCCTAATATTGCCCATATAGACTTAGACAGTTGATAGAATGACAGGTACTGTATTACCAAGTATGGTTTACAAGGAGTATTGATACATGTAATTAAAGTGATGTTATTCATTTCTTTTTTTTCCATTCTAAGTTAAGTTTAAGCGTAACTGAGTGGGTTTGCATGCTATGTCCCTCTGCTCAGCACTGCTTATTACCCCTTTAAGCACTTGCAATTACCCGTTTAAGCACTGTACAACTCAGCTTAGTGGATTTGCACACCACTTAGTTTATGTATATGTATGTTTATATATATATATATATATATATATATATATATATATATATATATATATATATATATATATATGCAACCTCTTACTGCAAGATGTCTGAAAAAAGCCTGACAAAGTGTGGGGGGGTAACGGGCAAACAATAGGGACATATTTGAAATATGGCTGTTATAAGCGTAGAAGTTTGCTAGAGTATCTTGGTTTAATTTAACTTATATTTTCTGATAGATTTCAGCTCTGAAACACAAGTGATTGTCATCATTTAGTGATGTCAATACTCACATCATCCCAGTGATTTGGCAGAAACCCACAACTGTTATGGGGAACAGGCTAAATATATGAGGCAAGCATCTGGACAGTGTATAGAAACCTAGACAGTGGAGAGGTATGACTGCAGTAATATAACAGAAGGGAAAAAACACTGAGAGCTTCTAACCATTTCAACCAGCACCTTCTAAACTACAGTCAGACCAACACAACACTACCCCAAATCCGCTCTTGGGAATTACTCATGCATTTACAAATATATCATGCACTGCATGGATGTAACTGTAGGAAAAAGCAGGCATTGGTGAGAAATTGTCCACCCACAACCATTTGCACCACAGTCACAGCAACATGCCAGTATCCCAACTAAACTCTAGAGTATAACGACTGTTTGAACAAACATATCCTGATTGCCAGTCACACAGTACACTGAGATATACTGCCCCAATTCATAGTGTACTGGGAATCCTGAGGTATTACAGGACATTTTTCAGTCTACCCCTACAAACATATACAGCTGATAGATGACCAGCAACTGTAGCAGCATGCACAGTCAGACAGAAAAGGATCTATGGCACTCACATCTGCCACTCTCCCTACTCAACTGAACAAGCATTTGCACACTACACTGCTACACACTCTTGACAGCCTGTTAACAATGGCCAGACATACATAACTCTTAACTGTACATATTCCACAGAATATCCAGGGTGTGGGACTATATTCATTGTCACTGCCTCATACCACTTTTGGGAGTCTGCTAAGTCACTGGAATGATATCAGGAGTGAAGTCACTAAATAATGATATACCATACCTTTGAACCTCTTACTGCAAGACATCTGGACAAAGCCTGACATACCTGGGGGACAAGTGGCTGAAAAGAGGGACATATCTCACATAATGGTGTTACAAACTGAAACAGTTGCTGGTGTTACAAGGTTTGTTGTAACATAACTTCTCTGAATGATATGAAGTTTGAAACACAAATGGATGTCAACATTTACTGACTTCAATCCTCACATTATCCTACTGATTTTTCAAAATCAGAAATTGCCTGAGGTACAGACCATGCATATGAGGCAAACCTCTGGGCATTCTGCAGAAATCTGGGCAGTTGAGAGGCATGTCATGGACATTTCACTGTCAGACATGAAGTCACGCAAAAAATTCATGTCAAGACAAACCCTGTTAATCTTGCAATCTTCTATGTGTATAACAGCAATACTTACTTACTTACAATCTGTACCTAATTCTGAAACTTTGCCCCCCAGATTGTTGGACTTTCTCCACATTTCTTGTTCTAAGAGGTATTTCCTCCTACATTCTGTGAAGCTGTAGCCCCCAGACCTCCATAATGTCCTCCTCACAGGCAAGGAAAAGGGGCAAGGCCCACATGAAGGACTTAATTATAGCACTGTGTTGCTATGGCATTGGCTAATGGAAAGACAACACAGCTGCTCTGGATGGAATTAGCAAGTGGGAGACAACAAGTGGTACACAGGCCTTCACCTTCTCATTAGCATTACCTACAAAAGGCAAGCTGCTGCCTATCTAAAACAGGTCTGAACCTTTCTACACAAAGAGAGACTATGACTACACAAACCTAAACATTTACATTATTCTGAGAAAACTCTAGCACTATAGCAGGTATGTCAGTCAATTAAGCATGTAATGGAATGCAGAGGGGGATTAAATAATGTGAAATAAGAAGTTAAACAATAGGTCTCAACAAGACTTGCTGGACTCACATGTTGCTGTCCAGCACCTACGGCCATTCTTGCTGGCCCTGTCTGTAGTGACATAGATCACAGCTCTGGCCCCTGAATCATTCCAGCAAAGGCCAGTTCACATATGACTACTACTGCAGTGTCTGTTGTCTAGTACTGACTGTGCACTGCTAGGCCAGCTACCTGGGATGTTATAAATATTCATATGTCACCTATGAATGTTACTATGAGACATATGCTTGTCTTACAAATGTAAGAGACCTATAAAGGCAATGTGCATTGTAAACAACTGTCGCAGAAGTGTGTGTTGAACTGTATGTCATATACGGAGCTCATACCTTTCAACTGTCCAGCGTTTTGCAGAATGAACATGTTTGCCTCATATTTGTAGTCAATGCCTCATACAGTTGTGTATTGTCTGGCAAATCACTGGCAATCCAGAAAAGACTGAAGTCATAACATAATAGCATACATTTGAATGTCAGATGTCATATCCTATGGAGTATTTCTGTGAATGCAAAACTGTCTTTCATAGCAGCTTAGTGTGTTACAGCTAGATTTCTAAAGTGTCACTATTTTCCGGCCTTTGCCCACCACTGGTGTATGCCTTTGTCCAGATGTCTTGTTCAAACAGGAGCTAGGAGTCTTAGCATGAAATTAATGTCATTGCAAGCATACCTTGTCCTGGAGGATGCTGACATTTGTGCAGTCACTGAAACCTGGTTTGCAGCTGTGGAGAGCACACTAACCTTATCAGGTTACTCATCCTACCATACTTTTAGACCCCAAATGGAGGGCTGCAAAGCCAAAGGAGGTGGAGTTTTAAACATTATCATACACATACACACTTCCAGGCTGGCCAAACATTATGATGCATGGGAGACATCCCAAGTGCAGCTAACTGTTGACAAAACAACTATTCAAATCATAACTAGCTACAGACCTACAACCATGACTCTCAACACCCACTACACCTATACCAATACACCAAAAAAACACAGACAAATAAATATAATAAGCCAGGGAGTACTCAGATCCTCAAACACTCAAGTAGATAAAAGTGTATTGGTAAGTGCTTTCAGTTAGACCTTACAACCTTCTTCAGACAAAGAAACACAGTCAAAGCAGTTAATAAATACACATAGTATAAAACAATCTATCAATTATTCAATTACCCACCTTGAAGGTACATTAACCAAATCCCCCTACAATATTTGGCATAAAAATTAAAATATTTAAATAACATTTATCTATAGAAACTTTTAAGTTTTAAAACATTTGATAAAGCTACAACATCATTAATGCCAGGTAATATAGTGGCATTTAAATAAATTTGACACCAATATTCTCTGTTTTCCAGTACTACTTTCCAAGGGTCACCCCTTGGACTTTCTCTAACCTGCTCTAAAACCACAATGCCAAAATTATGGACATTATGTTTAAACAATGCATTGGTACATTTTGCCTTTCCAATATCATAATAATGTTCATAAATACGCTACCTAATTTTTGTTCCATTTTTACCAATATAGTAGGCTGTGCAATCTAAAAACTTTGCAGCGTAAGCTACACCCCTTGTGTTACAATTAAAACATCCTCTAATATCAATACTTTTACTAAAATAATATTAGCACACTCCAATATGTGTCTACACTGGTAACACATACTACATTGTTTCATGGTACCTGTTTTCAGCTTCCCCAATTTAGAAAAGGAATTACACCAGCTTTAAGATTTTTATCTCTTTTGTAAATGATATTAGGGTAAGTGCCCAAACCTGAGATATACTGTCCGATGAAATAAGTTCCTAGTTTTTATGTATAATATTAGCAATATTAACACTATCATCAGTAAATGTCATAATAAAAGCGTTGCACAAACTAGGTTCCTTCTTTGTCATTGGTCTATCTATTCCATTATTATGGCAATTAATACTCAAATTGGCTGATGAGGGTTCATTTTTTCCCTCTTGAGTTAAATTACTCAAACCTAAAAAGCAGATAATCTCTTCCTTATAACTTCTAAGGAAATATAATTCTCTAGGCCCTTAGGATAATCCCTGTTTAAAAACATATTACCTATAAACTTGATTTCTTCTAAAAATTCATTATCCAAAGTAATAATCCTGACAACTCTTACTATTTGGTCCTTAACAACTGTCTTTTTTAATACAAATAGGCTGATTACTAGAAAAGTGCAAAAACTTATTTGAATATGTTTTCTTCCTAAAAATGGAGAATTAAAAAAAAAAAAACTTAGCGACAAGGATTCACGAAGCCTCCGTGTAAGAGTTATAACTCTTACACGGAGGCTGCAGTTAAATGGAGTGATGTCAGCATGCTCTGCATATTCATGAGAGCATGCTGAATCACACCTCAGGCTAACACGGTCTGTGTAAGACAGTAGGGGGCGTGTCCATAGGCCGAGCCCTGCAAGCGGACACGCCCCCAGAAGTGTAAAAGTGCCCAAAGTAAACACCCATGACAGAGTCCATGGAAATGTGAATAAACACAACACAACACATGCCCCCACAGACTATGAACAGAAAATATATAAATGAACACGTTATATATTTTTGTTAAATCGTAAAGATGTTTGCCCACGAGTGCACTCGTTTGCGCGGGCGTGCCCGTAGCGCAGCCACAGTTAACAGTCAGTGGGAAAGCATATAAGAACTAAATATGCAAAGTAAGCCAAGAAGCAATAGCGTAGCGGTAGAGATGTCGGCTGAAGAGCAGGCATCCATGGTTCGAACCCCCACAACATCAATTTTATTTTTAGTAAAATAAGCACAAAACAAGTCCCTGACAAATATGTACACATATAAAATCACATTTTATGTAAAATGTAATGAAATAGTCCATTTATTTTGAAGAAATGTGAGGTAACAAAACAATAAAAAATGCCAGATGTGCCTATAGCTGAGCTACAGTTTAACAAAATGAGTGCATCTGCCCGTAGGTGAGCAGTGGTTTAACAGGTGCAAAATGAGTGCCCGTAGCTGAGCAGTGGTTTAACAGGTGCAAAATGAGTGCCCGTAGCTGAGCAGTGGTTTAACACACTGAAACTGTGTGCCCCTAGCTGAGCTGAGCGTAATATGCGTGATGACAGCCAAATGGGGCGTAAACCAGCGTACCCCGTTTGTGCGGAGCTGCGCACTGCGCTAACAAGCTAACCGACGGGCAACGTTGAACAAGCTGTAACAAAACTGCCTTTACAGAGACACACCCACTAGCCTGTCTAGACAGTCATAAAATATAAAAAGCAATGGGCAGGTTCGAACCCAGGATACCATGCACCATAGTCAAGGTACTGAACACTAAGCCATGACAGCTGTACCCAGAAATGCAGTAATAGCACATATATAGGAATGAATACAAAGTGGAGCATGACAAAGCAGGTTTTGTGAAGTGGATACAATTCCAAAATGGCCAATCACAGATAAGTGCGGGAAAAACGGCATATATAAGCCCCATAGGTGGGAATACACAGCATAAACGATTGTAGAACTGACTTGCAGCCAGAATGTCAGGTGTAGGTGAGGGTAGTTGCTTTCGAGCACAGAGGTGGGGCGTTGAGGAGTCCAGATACATGGTCTGGCTCCTAGTCCACAATCATGAGGCCCAACTTATGCAGGGCCAGGTCCTGTGGGGAGCATATAGGGCTGAGGCGTGGGACCGGTTGGCTCATGGTCTCACCAGTGCCACAGGGATTCCAAGGACTGGTGAGCAGGTCCGTCACCACCATGCGGACCTGAAGAGACGCAAGCAGGACCAATTGAACCTTTGGATACAGGAGGCCCGGCAAATGCCCAATGCCCCATTACTGAGTAAGTTACATTTAATTATATATGTAAGAAATTAAATCAGCTGATATTATGGAGATGTGTAGTCCAATATTACTTCATTTATATTACAGCTGCAGGCATCCGTTCTGTGAACCGCAGATCCTATGGCGATAGGCTGGTGCGGTTGCGCCACCAGGCAGGTCAGTAATCCACTCCCAGTAACTGTAAAGAAATATCAAAGTATGACAGTTAGCAAAAGAGTGCAGTGTAGTCACTAAGTAATAAAATGTGCAAGTAACAGTGTAAAAGTGTTTACAAGTATTGCTTGATTAGAAAAGTGCGTTGCAGTCTGTAATCCAAACAGAAAAATGAAAATGTCTGAAATAAAGTCTGAAATAAAGATGCCCCACTTGTAATATAATAGTACACAACCTGCAGCAGGCTGAAAAGTACAGCTGCAGAAGATGAGCAAATGACATGTGTGAAATATATCCCTGTTGAAATACTGAAACATGACAGAAGTGAGACTGCTGGAAAAGATTGTAATAACCACAGGTAAAACATGTCAATAAAGCCTAGAAGTAAGTACCATCCTGAATAGTAAAATGAAAACAAGTGAGAGAGTGTGAGAAAGAGTTATGAATCCACCAATAAAGTAGTAATAACCCCTGAATAAAGTATACTGCAGTCAGTACAGAATGAAATGAATGTGACAAGTAGAACGAAACTGCAAAATGTGTCCAAAGTGTTGCTGCAGCTGGAATGTGTATCCCAAAATCTGGATATGTTGCTCTCAGTCTGCAATATGCAGATAGTATGATTGTCTGAAATATCAAACATCCACAGTTGTCTAAAGCTATATAAAGCAAATGTAGCAGGATGATGTAGCTGAACAAAGCCAGATATGAACGTGTATGAATAACAATAAAATGTATATTGATGTAGCAGTAACAGTCCTATCACCAAATGGAAGTAGTTATCATATAGGAAACTGTAGTTAGAACAGTAGTGTGTATATATCTGTAGCTATTAGAAATGTACAGCATATGTATTGGTATTCAAAGGTGTTAATAATATTTTCTTCACCCCACCCTATAACCACATATAATCCATTCCACGTGAAATTGGTATGTGCAATCACAATTAACACCCCTGGACATTTGTCCTGTTGGGTCATAAATATTTGCATGTCCGTTGATGCATCTGCCCTGTTCATACATCCAAACCTGATAGCCTGTTGCCATCAATCAACCCTGCATGTTGTTGGACTGTGTATTGCTGTTCAAATTATGCATGTGTTATGCTCGCTGTTCAATGGTGTGAATATCTGGGTGTTTGGTTAATGGGAATACTAATGCATGCTGTTACAACTAATTGCGAATGGTATTGTATGTTACTAACCCAAACTGTCATGACATAATGCAAAACATAGGACGACAGGGAAGGCGGGTTCCAGCGGACCCACCTCTCCCACCTCAGCTGGCTAGTGCCCGGTCTGGACCCTCCTCCTGTGGCCCTGTGCCACCTGCAGGTGGAAGCGCTGCAGGGGATGGGGCCCGTCCCCTCTCTGCAAGCGTGGCCGGAGGAGAACCACCACTCACCCTCCGTAGCGTCCGGACTGTGGTGCGTAGGAGATCCAGGACTCTGTTCTTGGGCCCCTACACCAGCTTGAGGCACAGGTGGCACAACTTACGGGCATGCCTGTTGCCTGGCCTACACAGCCCCCAGCACAGCCCTGTCCTGGGCAGTGAAGGAACAGTGGCAACTGCCCATGGGTGAGGATATCAGTTCCACTGTTGCCATCTGTGGGCTCATGGGCTCTGGATATCCAAACATCCATCCCCGTCAATTGTGTAACCCCCCCACACGTATCATACACCGCCCCTGTATGCATCTTGTTTGTCTTGTCTGTTGACCTACCCAACCTACCTCCCCAGCTATACCGACTTCCTTCACCTGACATACCACTCTCACCTGAAAAAAAAAAAAAAAAAAGGGTACTCTGTACCCACAAAAAAATTATGCCCCATACATAGCTGCCCATTCCGCACATATGTCTGCTGGACATGGAAACTATCAATTACAATTGGCTTTACAACAAGTATTATTGTTGTCCTTACACCTCTCTCAGGGGTGGAAGGTATCAAATGTCACACCAAATTACAAACATATGCACAGCTGTTGCTGATGAAGAAATGGGCAGATATGGGCCCTACCTACATCCCTCCTGCAAAACCCAAGCTTGTTTCCCTACTGTCTTACCCTGTTTGTGACCCCTTTTTCACCACTTTCCTGTCTCCCCATTTTCATTTCTTTCAAAGAAAATAGCATGGCTGTGCGCAAGAGTAAGCACGTTTAAGCGGTTGTAAGCGGGTGTGTGTGGAGCTGAACGCCAGTGCGCATGCGTGAGCTCCGCACAAACCAGCGCTAACCCAGTTACAACTGCTTAAAAGTGCCTTAGTCACTCTGCCTGACAGGTCCTGTAGTCAGTTCAAAAGCAAAATAAAATCCCACTGTCAGTCCCGAACCCAGGACCTTGGAAACAGTAGTCTGCATGACTTACCACTAAGCCATGACTGTTATACAAGAACATTGTGCTAAAATAAATATATCATGTAATAGTAGGAATGAATGTAAAGGGAATATAGGATGTATAGTACACAAAGCATGCCATGTATATTTACTGTCAAATCTAGTGGATATCTATGATAGTAGTGTGTGAACAGAAACAGCCATGCTAGTTGGTAGCTAGTAGGTAATAATGTCACTGTAGCACCATGCAAGCCACACACATACTCACAGCAGGATAATCACTGCCCATACCCCACAACCTCTTACAGGAACACATCCAGACCAAGTAATAAAATATGTGGAGCAAAGGGCCAAAACCAGGGGCACATTACAAATAATGTTACAACAAACTCAGACAGTTCAGAGAATAACAGGTTCTGCATTCTGTGGGATGTTTGGAAGGGTATGAAGTCTGAAACTTAAATGTTTGTCACTATATTCTGACTTGAGCCCAGAGTGATTTGCCAGAAAAAGCTGTGCATGACATATTGACCAAAATATGAGGTAGAAATGTGGACAACCTGCAAATATTTGTACACATGACAGGTCTGACACCACCATATTTGAATAGTTAAGAGCCTAGACATAGTAACAGTGAATGAGTTACAGGGATGCCCCACAGACTCCATGTAAAATGTACAAACAGTAGGCAGAAAGGTGTTACAACACATGCAATGGTAACTATGGAGTCCTGAAAGTATGCACCACTTGCATGGCAGAAAAAGTGTAGTAATACATATGCTAATGCTATCCCACAGTCACAACTGCAGCATACCAGACAATTTAATGGGTGTACCCCACTGATATGTACCATTCCATGAGGCAGATAACAGATGCACCTGAGATTCTCTGGGTCCTGCTCAGCAGCATACTCAAATACCCTAATAGATGTCAAGGCCCACACCATGGCCAGACCACACTGCATGCTGTAACACCCTAGCAGATATAGCAAGCATTCCAAGGTGTGAATGTACATGGAAAATAGGAAAGCCACAGCAGCACACTACAATCAGGACACCTAGCAGGCATACAAGTAGTGACTGTAAAGGGCAAATATTGAAGCCATAGCAACAAAGTGCAAGCAAAAGTGCAAGGAAAGCACACACACACACACACACACACACACATTAACAGTAGTAGTAGTCGTAGGTGTCAGTGTACATACACAGTTAGTACAGGAAACTGGAGAAATGAATGGAGAAATGTTAATCTACAACACAGCTGGAAATATGAGAGAGATACCAACCTTTACACTCACAGAACATTGTCCACAGCATACCAGCATGGTCTCTGCCCTTAAAATCTGAAAGGGCTACACCTATCTCACATACCTTTTTATAGCACTGTTCTGAAATCACAGTGAGAACTGCAATCAGTACACAACTGGCTGCATGCAATTAGCAAATGCTGGCTAACAATTAGTGCAGAGGCCATCACATGGACATATGCAGATACCTACAAAAGTATGCTGTACTCCCAGTCCACACATGCAATACTTTCATCGCACCCTGAGGAGGAAGGGAGAGACAGAGACAGAGAAAAATGAAATTAAACATACACAAACAAAACTGTTCAGCAACAGCCACCTGAAAGCTGTCAACTGGCAAGTGGAGCAACAGGACACAAAACAAGACGGCAACACAAGCAGCTGTGACAAACACAGGTAATGTAAAGTAATACTATAAAGGTCTACATACTGTGAACCCTCCATATGTGTCATTGGTCTGTATCCATATGTATATGAGGATGTGCAAAGGGCAGGGGACATACAGCAACTATCAGTGAAGGCTGTACATACATTTGTATGTGAGAGCATCTATGTGCACATATCAATGTAGGTTGAATGTAGGTTGTAGTGCAATGTACAAAGTAGGTTTCACAGTTATGTATGTTTAGCAGTATGTTGGTGTGTGTATACAGTATGGTAGACAAACATGTTGATATACCTGTCTATCATATGGATACGTATGAATGTCAAAATATGTATGTATGTGTGTATGTGTATATATATATATATATATATATATATATATATATATATATATATATATATATATATAATATGCATATATGTATACATACATAGAGAGAGATGTAGGAATACATAGACAGATGTAGATAGATAGACTATGTACAAACATATATATATGTAATACACACATACAGATATAGATATATGTAGATACATATACATAGACAGACTGATCTGACTATCTACAGGTATGACTGTATATGACGACCTCAACACCCCCTGTCGCACCCCCTCTGTCAATCTCACCCACTCTGTGTCACACCCCCCCTCCATATCTATAGCAATATATGTACATCAATATATATATGTGTATATGTATACAGACATATATATATATATATATATATATATATATATATATATATATATATATATAGATCTATCTATATACATATATTCTAAAAATACATATTCCTACTAACACCAAGAAACATGAAAAAGTCAAAGGTATAGCAATAAATAACTGCTAATGCTTAAGATGACGACTGACTAGAAAGGGTTTCAGAGTAACCCTGAGAGATCTCTGTTTATTTATCATTTGCCTCTTTGTTATCTCGAGGGGACATGACAGAAGGAACCAAACACATTGAGGAAGCTGCATCTGAGGACATGATTTGTTCATTCTCTCAACTGATTTCCAGGTGTGAAAATCCACTGCTAAAACTTTCTTATTCACAACTAGCTAATACTAATGTTACCCACAAAGGTAAGCAGTTAGATATCAATGTGCTACAACTGATGAGACAATTTGAAGATACTTTACTTAAAATGAAGAATGTGCAGTGGCAGAAACAACATATGGAAGCATGCTTATCCTTTAAAGTTATTCCAAGAGGGCTACGCATTTTAAAGATGCCCACCTTTGGTAACAAATATCCAGACCTTTTAATAGACTGGCAGAAACTTAATATTGAGACTAGCAATAGTTATATCAAGCTGTTAATAAGACAGTATTCGCTAAATGAGAAAGAACTCATGAAAGAGATCTCCATTCTGGAAGACCGTTTAAATTCCTCTTTAACATCTGTACAGTTATCTGATTACTTCTCTGAACTTTCCACTACTTTAACTCTAACTGATAACAGACTCTTGCAACAGAAAAAGAAGAAACTGGAGAGAGATTGTTCCGATTTTGCACGTGGGAATGTCTTCTCTTGGCCTAAGGAATCCATCCGGTCAGCTATTGATGTAACAAACTCATGCATTCCTGACAATAGGAAGGATGGTAACAGCGAAATGCGTCCCACTACATCAGGAAGTATTAATGTGGCCATCTTTGAAGGCACTCATGCAGAGGGGTGTACAACAGAGAATGGTTCAGATTTATTACTAGTGGAGAATGGAGGAACATCTGAAAACCTACAAAACAGGAATACTACAGCAGATAATATTCTACCAACCATTAGACAATTGGACACTAAGAGCTTGGGACCGGTAGTGAGGAAGAAGACTTTGCTCCCAGCAGAAGGGAATTCAGAGACTAATGAGAGAGACAACACAAATCTTACATTCCCTTTATCATTTCTACCAGCAGATCACAAGACATGGAGTCCCCAGTACAAGGGGAAGAAACGGAAACCCTCAGGGGAGTCAGGGGAACCACAGAAGAGAATGTGGAAGAAAACTCCAATGAACTGGTAATTAATTTATCTAGCCATGAGTTGACTGATGCTGAAATGAAAGTGTTAAACAGAGGTCTATCATTTGTGCCTTCACAAGGGATAGACATTAGTGAGTTGATAGTACAATTAAAACTTTTTACTAGGGGTTTAGCTCTTGATTTATTTTATGATAATGACAACACTGAGACAAGGGATATAGTAATTAATAATTTTAGGAAACCTTCATGCTTTGTACCAGAATTGCATCCGCTTTTAGAAAGTTTTGAGAAAGTTTGTTGCAATGATTTTTATATGTTGTTTGAACAAACAGGTTTTAAGTCAGAATTTTACAATTTAAGCCGACAAGAAACAGCAGCTTTAAAAAGTTTACAAAACAATGATACTATAGTTATCCGCCCAGCGGATAAAGGTGGTGCAATAGTGTTGTTTGATAGTGTATATTATAACAATAGAATGTTAGAAATGTTATTGGATGAAACCACATATAAAAAATACATATGTATGATCTAAACAAGGTTATTAGTAAACTTCATGCCTCATTGTATGATATGTTGATGTCCAATATTATAAACAATGATCTCTATAATTATTTTTTAGTTGAAAAACCTTTGGTACCTATCATCAGAGGTCTTCCGAAGGTGCATAAGGCATTGTCTGACCCACCCTTCAGACCTATAGTCTCAGGGAGAGGCTGGCTAACTGAATGTATCTCAATTTATATTGAGAAGCAACTTAGACCTATAGTTGATTCTACCTTCTCCATTTTGAGAGATACTAAACACCTATTGGAATCTCTAGCTGAGAGTGCTGTTGAAAAAGCATACTTGGAGAATGACATTATGATGACTTTAGATGTTCAGTCTTTATTCACCTGCATACCTAATGATATAGGGATAGACTTCCTGAGGCTTTTTCTTCTAGAGAAGGGCATGACTAACAACAAAGTGATTATGATCACCATGCTGATGGAATTAGTGTTAGAAAATAATGTATTTTTATATGGTGATGGTTATTATCTGCAGACTTCAGGGGTAGCGATGGGCACGTCATGTGCCAATTCTTATGCAAACCTTATACTAGCCTACTGGGAATCTATGTATATCTTTGGAAATGAGTTTTATTCACAGCACCTCAAGTATTATAAACGTTTTGTGGACGATGTGTTTTTTGTTTGGAGTGGTGATGTTACTATCTTAGATGAGTTTCTAAGTTACATCAACAACACCACTTCTTTTCTTAGGCTGACTGGGGAAAGATCATGTTACCAGATTGACTTCTTAGATGTTAACATCAGGAAGCATAATGGGTGTTTCACTACCAACATTTACAGGAAACCCTGTAGAAAGAACACATACTTACATCGTGACAGTATGCACCTCCCCACATACACAAGAACATTGTTAAGAATCAAGCACGCTGTTCACGCCTAACAAGCGATGATTCAGCATATAGGAATGTATTGATAGGCTTAGATGCTGACTTTAAGTCCAGGGGTTACCATGACAATGATTTGACAGTCCTGCAACAAACAGAACACAATGAAGAAACAAGACCATACATTAGGATAGCAACTAGTGAACAGGTGGAACAAAGCAGGCCATTTACTAGAAGTAAAAGAGGATGGTACTTTCATATACTAATAAGAATAAGAGTATTACTAATGTCATTAGAAAGAACTGGGGTATCCTACAGTTGGATGATAGGCTTAGAGCACTTGTAGGTCCTCACCCCAGTTTTTCCTACAAGAATACTAGATCTTTAAGGAACATGTTATGTTATGAAAGGCGACTTCAAGATCAACCACTCACTGTTAGAATGGGTACCTTTCCATGTCGCAGTTGCAATCAGTGCAAATACGTACTGGGCAGGAATAACTTTAGGCACCGGACACAGGTGTGCTATATAAATTCGATCATTATGCAGACTGTAGGACAAGGAACATAGTTTATTTAGCCATCTGCACCAAATGCCAGGCTTTCTATGTCAGTATGACGAATAGAACGTTGAGGGAAAGGGTTAGAGAGCATTTATATGCGATCAACAGGGAGAATGACAGGAACGCACTGGCTGGACATGTTCTATCACAAGGCACCACACACACCTTTGAGTTCTTAGTTATTGAATTGATACACACCACATTGAGATTAGGCAATGTAAGTAACTTCACTGAAAGGGAAGAATGTAAATGGATCATCAGAATGAAAGCAGATGAAGGACATGGCCTCAATGAGAGGGTTACTCTGAAACCCTTTCTAGTCAGTCATCATCTTAAGCATTAGCAGTTATTTATTGCTATACCTTTGACTTTTCATGTTTCTTGGTGTTAGTAGGAATATGTATTTTAGAAGTTTTCAGTAGTTTCATACACTTGAAATGTTTTTATTACATGCTGTTTTTATATGCTCTTGTATTTTTAAATATTTATATGCTATTTGCCATCTGAAATGTTAATAACAGTTATAATCTATTACTACATCCATTTTAATGTCAATGTTGAATTTTGAAGTTTTAATTTTCACAATATAAGTTTCTGACTTTTTATCTATTTAGAAGTTTCTGACTTTTATAGTTATGTATTCGTACAAAGACTTTCATTGGTTAACTGTTTAATTGATAAGTGTTTAAATACAGAAGTGATGAAGTGTTTTATTAAAGTCTGAAGAAGCGTCCAGAGTAGACGTGAAAGCGCTAACAACCCATGGAATAAAGTTCTTTTGCTGTTCAAGTATAAAAATTTTTTATTGATTTTTGCTTTTTTGGTTGATGGTTGGCTTCGATAGTCGTGGAGTACCTGCACCTTGATATTGACATACTGGTGGTAAGGATGTCGACAGAAGGCTACATACATAGGTAGCACAGGGGATAAGGTAATGAAAGTATTAATATGCAATGATGGACATGTAAACTGCAAGTGGCATGTTGCCCACACTGGACTCTGCAATGCGGATGTTTGAGGATGTTGATATGTGTGCAGTACTACACGACTGGTACAGGACACACAGGAGCACCCTAGCACTGCAAGCTCACATCTCATACCATGCTAGACAGCCCCAACACACAAAACTAACTGTCACAGGAGGGAGAGTCCCCATACATGTCAGGGATACTGTGGTGGCAGGCCAGGTAGCATACATCCTACTAAGTATGGAACCACTGAGTGAAGGCTCAGTGTCTGTTATTTGACATGCGTATTACTGCAGGTATGAGCACATGGGTTTCCATCCAGTTATTGTACATCCTGACAGTACATGGTCTGTACACTTGTGTGCGCTGAGACTGGACCCTAGCCATCTGACCTGTGTATTTCCATGTACATGTGCATAGTGCCTGCATATTTGCAGTGTTACCTACTGGAAGTGGTATGGCTTGTTTGTTATACAATGGACTACATGCAGCCCTGCTTACTGTAGCTTTGTTTGCATGCATGTTTGCTTGCAATTACCCTGGAATACTGATCCCACCTGCAATGCATAGTTACAGAGCTTCTGTGGACTCCTAGTGACATCTGCATAGCTTACTATATGTATGTCCATGTCTCACTTGACAGAATGTCACTGTTTGTCCTGTTCACATGTACGTTGCCTGTGACACATTGCATATGACTTACCTGGCATTTGTCCACGTGAGCAGTCATATATGCTACTGCTTACTAATCACAGGCACTACACCCTCACATATTCATCTTCTGTTGAACCACCTGCTTCACTAGGGACGGCTTGCATCTGTCACCCCTTGGCTTTCGGATATTGGCAAAGGCTCTTGCTACCTGCATAGTGCCTTTGTTAGGCAAGGCTCAAATGACATACCCACCTTCATAGGTATCACAAGGGATAAGAAACTAAGAGTAATGCTACCCAACGCCAGAAGTCTAAACCTCAAGATGCATGCACTCAAAACTCTCCTTAGCATGGAGAACATCGATATCTGTGCAGTAACACATGCCTGGTTCAGGGCTACTGAGAGCACCCCAGCACTACCAGGTTATACCTCATACCATGCTTTTCAGCCCAAAATGTGAAATGAACCACAAAAGGAGGGGGAGTATTGATATTCATCAAAGATACCCACACCTCCAGGTTGGTGGCAAAGCACCAAGCATCAGAGACTATCCATTTGCAACTAACAATAGGTGAAACTGCCTTCCAGGTTATAGCCTGCTACAGACCACCCTCCCAAACCCAAGAACTGCACTCGGCCTTCCTAAGAATAGTGGAAAATATGAAGGTCTCTCCAAACCCCATTATATTGGGCGACATCAACTACCCAAACATAGACTGGGAGCATGACTCTAGCTCCAACACCCTAGCCCAAAGATTCCTAGAATATATGAGCTCAAATGCTATGGAACAACTTGTTACCACTCCCACAAGAAGGGGAAACATACTGGACCTGATCATCACCAATATGGGGACTCTATGCTCCAGACCAGAAGTGTATCCCTCACTGGTAAGATCAGACCATAAACTAATCTCACTGGATATTCACATCCCGACCCCACCCCCTGCCCAGAAAACCACAGTGAACAACTTCTCTAAAGCAAATTCTCACTCCTCAAAACTGAGGTGGAAACCTTCAAAGCCCCCGGGCCTGTGGAAACTACAGACCAGACCGTAGATTCCTCTATAAACACATTCTATGGATACCTTCAGGAATGCATGGATCATGCGATCCTGAATAAAACCAAGACCCAATCCTCCAAAGGCAGACGTCCTGTCTGGTGGACCCCAGCCATAAACAAACTACACAATAGAACGCGGAAGCTAATAAATGATACAGCAAAATCCCAAAAAGGGAAGGCATCACTGATCAGTATTAGCAAATAACTACGGGCACTCATAAGATTGTCTAAGGCCAGCTTCAAGAGAAAATTGCACTGGACACTAAGGATAATCACAAGGCTTTCTTTAGTTATGTTAGGAACCTGAGTGGTAATTTCCAGATATGCTCAGTGGTAGTCCAAAATGTCAATAGAAACACCAAACCCACAGACATTGCCAACATTCTAGCTGACAGGCTCAGCGCAAACTTCTCCCCCCCTTCCACACCGAAAGGGCAAATATTTATCCCAGCAGAGTGCTGCCCCCCTGACATCTCAGATGCTCAGGTAAGAGCCACCCTCTCCAAAGCAATAAACACTGCATCAATGGGACCAGACAGTGTCCTGGGTTGTGTCCTACATGAACTCCAAGAAGAGCTACAACCAAACATAAAACTACTGTTCAATCCCAGCCTTACTACAGGATATGTGGCCAAAGAGTGGCGTACAGCAACTGTGGTCCCTCTACAGAAAGGTGGTGCTTCAAGGGATCCTGGACACTATCGCCCCATAAGCCAGACTAGCTCGGTCTGCAGAGCTATGGAAAGGATCATCATGGACCTCATAAATAAAGATATTGGGGACCTACAGACACTGGATCATACCCAGTTTGGCTTTGTTAAGGGCAGATCCTGCCTCTCAAACCTGGTTGATTTCTTTGAAACAGTCACCAAGGCCATTGACGAGGGGAAGGTGGTCCACACAGCTTACCTGGACCTCGCAAAAGCCTTCGATACAATACCCCACTCGGGCATTCTAGAGAAGCTCGCCATCTTAAATATAAGCCCCTATGACACTAGATGGATTGCACACTGGTTCAAGGACAGAACCCACATGGTTAGAATTGCTGGAGCCATGCCAGACTCCAAACCAGTTACAAGTGGTGTCCCACAAGGCTCAGTCCTGGGACATCTCTTGTTTGGTATATATTTATCGGAGGTACAGGCCAACACGGAAGGACTGTGGCTGACCAGATTTGCAGATGATTGCAAACTGGATGCCATAATCGACTCTCCAGCCTACATAAGCATCCTCCAAAAGGGCCTCATAGAAACAGACAACTTGTGCCAGAGCCATGGCCTCAAGCTGAATGCAAAAAAGTGTATAGTCATCCCCTTTGGCAAAAACAAAGTGCTCACAAAGTACCACATAGGTGGTAATCCATTAAGTACAGAAGAAGTAATTAGGGACCTGGGGACCCAAGTTGATAGCAATCTCTCATTTGACAACCACGTGGCCAAAGTGGTTAGAAAGACATTTTATATAGCCCACCTCATCATGAAGGTATTCACATCTAGATCAGGGGAGGACATCATGCCTCTTTAATCATCCCTCATCAGGCCCATAATTGAGTACAATGCCCCTGTTGGGATGTACCTTACCAGACACCTGCAGCAACTGGAAAGACCCCAAAAGTACCTCACCAAGAGGATCAAAGGACTCAAACAGATGCCATATGCTGACCGGTTAAAGAAACCCCAGCTCTATTCAGTGGCATACCGCCTGATCAGAGGCGATCTGTGCCTGATGTATAAAACCATGTCAAACCCGGACTTAATGGGCATGCTGCACCTGAGAATATCCAAATCCCATCGAGCTACATGCTTGAGAGACTTGAACCTCAGCACTGAAATAAATAGGACATGCTGGAGGGACAGATTCATAACCCAGAGGCTCATTTCACTCTGGAATAAAATCCCAGTCAAGGTTAGGCAGAGTACCTCATTGACTCTCTTCAAGAGGAATCTTGATGAGTGGATGGGACATCATAGGTTTACCCCGGGTATCACTTCTGTGTCACTGTTAGACAGAGGCACAGTATACTAACCTCAAAAAAGGGCATGGCAAGATATATTTACAATGGATGGTGACAGCCAAACACATTCTGGCTAGGTTTATAAATGCCCTAGGGCAGATAGCCTAGTATGAACCTATGAACCTATGTACCTTGTTCCCCATTGGCCCTATGTGCTGTTAATCACAATGGCAATCACAATACTATGGTAGCATGTGCAAAGGTCAGTTGTCAGTCACCTCTATGGTACAGTTGTGGAATATGTGGGTCATGTGGCAATGTCACAGCTGCCACATGTACACAGTCAACCCTCTCCCCTACACATGGACATACAACACATGTATGAGATGGAACCACATAGCCAAACTGGGGACTAAGCACTCTGAACCCAGTACTGGCATAACCTGTCAGGTGGCATGAAATACTACAGTGACTACAATACCAGTCTGATGTAGACCTACACTGACAGCAATACAAGCACATGAACACACTGGGCCATTCATGGAGCCTAAGAATAGCATCCTGCCTGAGCGGCAGACACCTCTGCAGCTGGCACACAGGCATACGTTATGCCAGAACACATCACGCATAACACATAGCACACAAATCCTGTGTGCCAAACAGTCACAGCCTGTACGGCTAGACAACACACCTGCCACAGTTGTGTTAGGTACCTTTATTGTCTGGTACAGTGAGGTCACGCTCACCAGGCTGGACAAGGTGAAGGTCATAGTGATATGCCCGTGGGGAACTATGGTCCACCACATAACACAAGCATACAGGTCAGTCAGAGGCATGGACACATATGACTCAGTCATTGTCCATGCCACATACCTTCTCCTGCTGTACTTATAGGGTGCTGACATCATCAGTGTTTAGAAAGGGGAATGCATCCTGTAGTGTGTTCTCCTAGTTGGCAAAAGGGACAAATCTTTCATACAGACTTGCACGCACACTAACCCCCTTCACACACACTGAGCATTTGCAGGATTCAAACCCCTACCTAACTATGTTATGATACTCGAGACAGACGCATTAGCATAGCGTGCTATTCGTATCACTGGGAGGTTTCCCTTCTCCTGCTTTATTTACAGGGTGCTGACATCATCAGTGTTTAGAAAGGGGAATGTGCATCCTGTAGTGTGTTCTCCTAGTTGGCAAAAGGGACATTTCTTTCGTACAGACTTGCACACACACTGAGTATTTGCAGGATTTAAACCACTACCTAACTATGTTATGACACTTGAGATGGACGCATTAGCAGAGTGCGCTATTCGCATTACTGGGAGGTTTCCCTTCTCCTGCTTTACTTATAGGGTGCTGACATCATCAGTGTTAAGAAAGGGGAATGTGCATCCTGTAGTGTGTTCTCCTAGTTGGAAAAAGGGACATTTTTTTCATACAGACTTGCGCACACACTAACCCCCTCCACACACACACTGAGCATTTGCAGGATACAAACCACTACCTATGTTATGACACCCGAGATGGACACATTAGCGGAGCGCGCTATTCGCATTACTGGGAGATTTTCCTTTTCCTGCTTTACTTATAGGGTGCTGACATGATCAGTGTTTAGAAAGGGGAATGTGCATCCTGTAGAGTGTTCTCTTAGTTGGCAAAAGGGACATTTCTTTCATACAGACTTGCACAAAACTAACCCCCTCTACACACACTGAGCATTTGCAGGATTCAAACCACTACCTAACTATGTTATGACACTTGAGACAGATGCATTAGCAAAGCGCGCTATTTGCATTACGGGGAGGTTTCCCTTCTCCTGCTGTACTTATAGGGTGCTGACATCATAAGTGTTTAGAAAGGGGAATGTGCATCCTATAGTGTGTTTTTCCAGTTGCCAAAAGGGACATTTCCCTCACACAGACTTGCACACACACCAACCCCACTCATCCACCCACACACACACAGAGCATTTGCAGGATTCAAACCCCTACCTAACTATATTATGACACTTGAGGGAGACGCATTAGCAGAGCGCATTATCCAGATTACTGGGCATCTGCTCTGCACCTGCAGTATTTATAGGGTGCTGACATCATTATTTCTACAGAGGTATGTACATCTAGTACTACCTGTCAGGTGGGGGATAGCATATATATGCATTTACAGCCATCTACGTCAGGGTCAGATATGCACATCGCACTGGCAGGTTATGTTTTATACCATGCTTCGTGACCACAGGACCTGTAACACACAACACAACCAGTCCTGACCACCCCTCCCACATCCAGGACACACACTTTGCTTCCCTGGGCACAGTGCCAAGATATGCAGGTGTTCACATACACCGTTCCAGTTGATAACGTCAGGTACAGGCATATTGTGTGTGGGAACTACTCAGGCCTCTACAACATTACCCTATAGGCACTACAATTTGTGAGTCCATGTGCTATGGCAGAACCACTCACCACAGCCACAAGGGGGAATACATATTGCAACTGACCATCTACAACATGGGTACTCACTGTTCCACACCAGAGGTAGACCACCATTGTTGATATCTGACCATACCCACCTTTCCCTGGCTATCCATATCCCATCCCCACCCCCAGGCAAGGTTGTCACTGCAAACAAACTGTATTTATCAAAAGCAGACTTTACACTTGTGAAGACTGGGATGGAAGACTTCAAAGGACCCATGCTGAGGGAGTATACAGGCCACTCTGCATAATCCTTGACAATTGCATTCTATGAGCATGTGGAAGGTTTGCATTGATCATGCTATCCCAAATATACCCATGACTGCTCCACAACAGGACACCTGTCAGATGTACACCAGCCATATATGAGGTGTCCAACAGAGTGAGCTAATACATTGCAGAGCAGTAGCCCATAGAGGGAGGACATCTCTGAACAGTACCGGCACGACACTTCAATCCCTCATAATCATCACGACACAGTGTTGACAGTGAAATTGTCCAGACAATGCAGATAAGGCTCCCCTCAGTCTGTTATTGATGCCCACTTACCATTAGAGGTCCTCAGCAGCCCTCTTCCAGCACACACCAACAACATGGCTGTGGCTTAGCAAATTCAAACCCTGGGATCTCCACTGTGTCCCTGCTTGACAGAGGCACAGCACACTAGCCTCACATGGTGCCTTATGTGACCTACTTTACAGTGGCACCGTAGCCTACTGTACTGGGAAGGCAGATGCCAAGCACACTCTGGCTAAGCTGTCATTCCCTAGGGCAAACAGCTTAGTGTTGACCTCTACACCCATATATTTAATAGTCAAATGCACATTATTTGTTGCTGATAGACTGTTTGCAGGTCTTTATTGCCATAGCATTCCCTGTTTGTATGAACAACTTGTGTATCTGTGGAAGATGTTTGCATATGGGAGGGATCCACTATATCACGTATGTCTCTGTAGTCATTTAACTGTGTGCACTGGGCAGATTGCTATAATGTGGTTGGTTTCTGGAATAACACGTACATATACCAGATATGTGTGGCCATCTGCTAAACTGAGATTTGGCCTAAGTGTGTGAGCATGCCCAGTTCAGCCTTCCAATGGTATGTTGTCTGACATATGTCTCATTTATCAAAGTATGTGAGCATGCCCAGTGTGAGCTTTCCATATGTTGACCTCTGCAGCCCACCACATTTGTGGATGAGTGTGAACTTCAACAAATATCTCCCGCTTATGGTTGTGTGTTGTGTGTCATGTTGTGTATTTACTGTCCGACTGCTTTATGTGTGAACACAACAGGGATTATACTGTGCCTGCAGGGTTTGCATGGGATACTTTGCATACAGTTGTCAACATCCTTTCATACTGGCCTAACACTGTAGTACCGTATAGTGTACTGGTTCAGTACTTTGACTGTGGTGGACAGTATCCTGGGCTTTAGTCCTATCACTGCTTTACATTTCCATAGTGAGCACAACAGCCTGGTTACGGGCCAACTGTGCACATCTGACCATGTTGCATTATGTTCAGATATGAACTACTTAAACCAGGCTTGTCCAACATCGGTAGTATATTTCACAACATAGGTGTACATTTGCAAACACTAGCGATGTGCCCTAGGCCATTTCTAATGCTAGTCGGAGAGTGTGTTTGTCCTTCAACACACATTGTAAGTGGAGTTTGCCATGACATATGTCATGATTAGTATACTGTGCCTCTGTCTACCTGTGACATAACAGTGATACCCAGGGTAAACCTACCATCTCCCATCCACTCATCAAGATTCCTCTTGAGGAGAATTGATGAGTGACTCTATGGATAGCCTGTACTGGGAGTTTACTCATGAGTGGGGGTGGCTTCTGTGTTATGGATCATGCAGTACAGCTTGTCATATGTATGTCAGTGCTGGGGTGCAGGTCTCTCATGTGCATAGCTCACTGCCATTCAGATTGTACAAGGTGCAGCATGTTTATTGATTCCAGCTTGGACATGGCTTTATACATCAGGCACAGCTTGCCTCTGGGTGGGCAGTATGGCAGTGTGTGTAGCTGTAGTTTGTTTAATCAGGCAACACATGGCATCTGTGCAAGCTCTTTGATACTCCTGGTGAGGTACTGTTGGGGACTTTACAGTTGATGGAGGTGTCTGCTGAGGTACATCCCACAGGGGCTATTGTAGTCAATTGTAACGCTGATGAAGGATGACTGCAGAGCCACAATGACCTCCCCTTATCTAGATCTGACAACCTTCATGATTAGGTGGGTATATGGTATGTTTCTGTAAACACTACAGCCACATGTTTGTCCAATGCAGGATATCTATCACCTTGTGTCCCTAGGTCTCTCATTACATGTTAAGTACGTAATAGGTTAACACCTATGTGGTAATTGGTGGGCACTTACTGTATATCAATGGGGTTGACTATACACTTTTCTGCAATTAGCTTGCTGACATGGCTATGGCACCAGTTGTCTGTTTCTATGTGGCCCTTTTGTGGGATGCTTGTGTCAGCTGGAGGGTCAGATATGGTGGGCAGTTTGTAGTCCTCTGCAAACATGTTCAGACACAGTCCTTCCATGTTGGCCTGTACCTATGGGACATATATACCAAACGAGGGAGGTCCCAGGACCAAGCCTTGTGGGATGCCAGTTATATTTGGTTTGTAGTCTGACATGGCTGCAGCATGTCTGACCATGTCAGTTCTGTCCTTGGTCTGGTTTGCAACCCCTCTACTGACATAGGGGTTTATATTTAAGCTGGTGAGCATATCTATAATGAACACGTAGGATATTGTATAGAAGCCTTTGCAAGGTCCAGCTATGCTGTGTGGACCACATTGCCCTCATCAGTGACCTTAATGACTGTTTCAAATGAGTCAAACATGTTTAGGGGCAGGATCTGCACTTAAGAAAGCCACACTGGGTAGGGTCCGGTGTCAGTAGGTCCCCAATATCTTTATGTCTGCGGTACATGCTGATCCTTTCCATAGCTGTGCAGACCGAGCTTCTCAGGATTCTAAGGTGGTAGTTTTCAGTATCCATTCAGGCAACACCTTTGTTGAGAATGACCACTGTTGTTGTACACTGCTCTTTGGGTACATATCCTGTGGTAAGGCTGACATTGAGCAGTAGTGTGATTTGGCATTCCATTCTTCTTGGAGTCCATGTTGGACTCAGCCCAGGACACCATCTCATACCATTGCTGCTGTGTGTTTTGCTTTGTAGATGCTGGCTCTTACCTCAGCATCTGCGATGTCAGGGGGCCAGTAGTCTGCTGGGATAGATATGGGGGGTTTGCACTGCACCTTTCAGGATGTATGTTGGCAATATGTGTGTGTGTGTTTGGTATGTTGTTTGTAATATTTGTGTGATTCAGAGCATATCTGTGAATTCCCAACACGGTTCCTACCATCAGTTGTGGAAGCCTTGTGATTATCCTTAGTGTCCTGTACAATTTGTATCTTCATAGGTTCATAGGTTCATACTAGGCTATCCACCTTAGGGCATTTGTAAGCCTAGCCAGAGTGTGTGTGGCTTTCACCACCCATTGCTATGTGAATATTATGGCCATTTATGATTTGCTTTGCTGTGCCTCTGTCTGGACGTGACACAGTGAAGACCCCCAGTGTAAATCTACGATCATCCATCCACTTGGCAAGATTCCTGTTGAAGAGTGTCAGTGAGGGGCTCTGCCTAACATGGAGTGGGATTCTGTTCCAGGGTGTGGGGAGCCTCTGGGTTATGTATCTGTCTCTCCAGCACATCCTATTTCATTATGTGTTGAGGTTGACATCTCTCACTCTCACAGCTCCGATGGCTTTGAGTTTTCTGGGGTGGAGCATGTCCATTACTCCTGTGTTGGACATGGCCTTGTACAACAGACATACAATGCCTCTGTGTAGGCAGTATGTGACTGCATTCAGCTGGGGTGTCTACAGCCAGGCAGCATATGACATATATTTGAGAACCTTTATCCTCTTGGTGAGGTACCTTTGAGGTCTTCGTAACTGCTGCAGGTGTCAGGTAAGGTACATCCCAAATGAGGCATTGTACTAGATTATGGGTCTGATAAGAGAACAGTATAGGGGCACAATGACCTCTGTTGACGTAGATGTGAATCTTTTCATGATACGGTGTCCAATATAGACAGTCTTCCTAGCCACATGGGCAATGTGAGTGTCACATAACAGGTTACTGTCCACTTGTGTCCCTAGGTCCCTGATTACTCCTTCCATACATAATGGTTTACCACCTATGTGGTAATTTGTGAGTACCTTGTTTGGTATTTGGTGGGACATTCATACTGTCCAGTGTCTTCAGGACGGCTGGGTGGGGTTCTTATGTGTGAGAGTGTGGTCTGTAGAATGCTACAGACTGTACAGCAGTCTTGCCTATGGTTAGTTGCACATGGGTGGACTCCAATGCCTTGTGCATTGTCAGTTACCTGGACGTATGGGTGTCTGTGCTGAATATGGATACTCACCCTCCTTTTATGTTTTTTTCCAGGTTGTGGGGCCATAACGCATGATATGTGGTATAACCTGGTAGTGCTGTTGTGCTGTCAGGAGGCTTGCAGCAGGTTTCTGTCACTGCACAGGCATCGATGTTCTCCATACTGGGGAGGGCCTCAGGAGCATGCATATTGAGGTTTACACATCTGGCATTGGTCAGCATTACCCTTATGTTTCTTTCTACTTATGTTTTGTAGGGTGGTGGGTTAGTCTTTTCAGCCTTGCCTACGAAAGGCTCTATGGAGGTGGCAAAAGCCTTATCCCATATCCAGACGCCCAGGGGTAACAGGTGCAAGCCATCCCTGGAACAGCTGCGTGGCTTGTCAAGCATGACATCCCAAGCAGACAGACATTGGATCCCCTTGGAATGACACCAGTAATTGTGCCACTTGTTATAACTGATCATTCCGTGTTTGTACTGTGGCATCATTCTTGGTGAGGGCAGGATGCTGCAAACGGTCAGTGTCATACCGGCATGGACTACATAATCGGAGAGCTCATCTATGTCTCTTTTCATGTAGTCCGGGGAGGTACATCTCAGGTCATTCACACCAGCATGGACTATGACTGCATCATATTTCTACTTGCTTTGGGGTGACCTGCATATTTGTGTTATGTGGCATATTGTAGCAGCCTACAGGCAGCTTACTGTACACTTTCCCTTGTTCAGTCTGGTGTGCGGGACAGCAGCGTGTCTCACTATGGAGTCACCTATTACAACTGTATCAGGCATGTTGTTTCTCCTTCTGGCCTGTGACTGTTTGGCACACCAGCTTTGTGTACTATGTGTTGCATGTGCTATGTTTGGAGGTTGTTTGATTGGGTGTCTGCTTTGGAGGCCTCTGTTGGTGTGTTTGTAATTCAGGCCTCCAGGAATGTTTTTCTGTGTTTATGTCTTTGGTTTGCAGTTGTGATAGGTCTATGTGGGACTGGGTTTGTGGTGTGTGTGTTTACCTTCTCCTCCTGACTAGTTTTGGGAGTACTGAGTTGAGGGAGCTCAGCCTCCAGTTTGGATAGATGGTTGCATCTCTCACATATATTTGTATTTCTTGGGGGGAGTTGAGGGTTGTCTGTGTACTTGGGGCAGGTGTAACATTGCCTCAAGATTCACAGATTCAACTTGTTGTAGCTGGCCTTAGTGGATTGTATGTGTGGACATATTTTATTGCCATACTACTGATCAGTGATTACTTCTTTTTTTATGTTTGCTCTATCATGTAGTAGCTTCCTCATTCTCTTGCATGGTTTGGTTATGGCTGGTGTCCACCATGCCAGATGCCTGTGTGTATGGCATTGTGTCTTGTTTTAATTTAGGATTGCATAATCCAAGCATTCCTGGCAGTGTTCATGGAATGCCTGTATAACAGGTTCTGAGGTGTGGCCCATATTTTGCGCCTGCACAGGGCCTTTAATGGATTCCACATCAGTTTGGAGGAGTGCAACTTTTGCTTTACACATGTTTTTCACTGTGGTTTTCTGGCCAGGGACTGTGGTCAGGATGTGTATATCCAGTGTGATTACTCTATGGTCTGGTCTTACCAGTGAGCAATACACTTCTCATCTTACCATCCAGTACCCATGTTGCTGATTATCACATCCAGTATGCTTACCCCTCTTGTGGGAGTGGTACGTTGTTCCTGGGCATTTTGGTTTATGGATTCTATGAACTTTTGTCCTACATTGTTGGAGCTAGTATAATGCTCCCAGTCTATGTCTGGGTATTTTCAGTCACCCAATATAATGTGGTTTGGAGGACCTGATATATTCATGTATTCCAACATAGGCTAGGTGCAGTTCTTGGTGTTGGGATGGTAGTCTGTAGCAGGCTATAAACTGGGGAGCAGTTTTAGCCACTGTTACTTGACCATGGCTAGTCCATGCTGCGTCTTGTTGTGGTACCAACATGGGGGTGTGGTTATCCTTGACAATTATTGCTAGTCACCCTCCTTTTGTAGCTTGTTCCATGTTTTGAGGCTGTACAGCACAGTATGAGGTGTAACCTGGTAGTGTTAGGGTGCTGTTGTGAGCCTTGACCCAGTTTTCTGTTACAGCACAGATATCAACATTCTCCATACTGGGTGGGTTTAGACTGCATGCATCTTGCTGTTTAGACTTCTGACATTGGGTAGCATTACATCTAGGTTCTTATCCCTTCTGATACCTATGGAGGTAGGTTTGTGTTTTGAGCCTTACCTATTCAGGGCACGCTGCGGGTAATGACAGCCTTTGCCAGTATCCATACGGCCTGCACTGATAGGAGCACGCCAGTCCTAGCAGGTGGAGCATCATGTCATGCTCAGCATGTCATCCCAGGCTGGCACACATTGGATCCCCTTTGACTAACTGCAATACTTCAGCCAATTATTGCAATTGATCATCTCATTGTCATATTGTGACATGATGCTTGGTGAGGGTAGGATGTTAGTCACGGTCCTCAGGTGTGCATATAGTACATGGTGTTACATTACTTAACACATGGCATTCATGCCTCAGGTGGTGCTGCAGGGCTGCCTCTGTTGGATGCACATATTACACTCCCTGTACATGTTTGTGAGCAGGTCATGTCATTTTAGGCATCCCTTTTATTATTTGAGTGAGTCAGAGGGGGTATCATTACCTGGGGTCCTACTGAGCCAGTGTATGTGCTATGTGTTGCCTCTTTGCCAAGGCCAGGGCATACTGGGCATGCCTCCTTCTGCCTACTGGGGCAGGCTCAGGTTGTTCCTCCTCTGAGTCACGCTCTGCCTGTGATGGCCTTGGCAATGGTGGGGGTCTGTTTGGCCCAGCCCTATGCTGGTCCTGCTGCAGCTGTTTTCACAAGATCATATTATGTAGCATAGCACATACCATGACAATTTGGGTACATGTAGTTGGTGTGTACTGCAAGGCTCCACCAGATGTGTCCAGACACCGGAACCGTGACTTGAGCAGCCCAAACACACGCTCTATTACATTACGTGTTTGTGCGTGTGCCTCATTATGGCATTCCTGTTCAGGTGTGTGTGCGTTTCTGATGGGTGTCATCAGCCACGGCTCCAGTGCATAACCTGCATCCCCCACTAGGTGTCCGTGTGGGATGTCCCCATTGGCAAATGTCTGGTACAGCTGCATCAAATGCCAGATGTGGGAATCATGGTAGCTCCCAGGGCAGCCAGCACACACATTCATTATTATGCCCTGGGCATCACACACAACCTGGCAGTTGATGGAGGGGAAGCCCTTGCAGTTAATGTAGGCCCTACCCCGCTCACCAGCTGGTGCTTTGATGCGTATGTGTGTGCAGTCTATTGCACCCACTACCTCAGGGTATTCCGCTATTTGCTAGAAGAGACGCATAATACTGGCCAATACCTCATGGGCATTGGGAAAATATACATGATCACCAACATGTGCTGACATGGCATCCAGGAACTGGTGCAGTACCCTGGAGGCTGATGCCTGTGATATCCCCATCATATCACCAACTGGTCTCTGGAAGGTACCTGTTGCTAGTATTCTTAGGCCAACACATACCTTGGTTTCCACTGGGATGGGTTCCCCTCTGTTGGTTCTGTGTGTGAGGCGTGGCCTGCACAGCTCCACTATTTGCTGCAGGAGCTCTCTGTCCACTCTATAGCGCTCTACTATCTCCAGCTCATGTAATCTGTGGTAGGTAACCCTGGGCCTGTACACTCTTCTCTGTCTCCTC
Organism: Protopterus annectens; assembly: GCF_019279795.1. Taxonomy (NCBI): domain Eukaryota; kingdom Metazoa; phylum Chordata; order Ceratodontiformes; family Protopteridae; genus Protopterus; species Protopterus annectens. The sequence continues at coordinate 932,837,844 of NC_056735.1, read as the reverse complement.
ACTGTGGGTTGTCTGGCACCATCTGCATTGTCACCACCCTCAGCAAGTCACCTATGTCTCATTTTGACATCTATGGCAGCCCCTAACATTTCTGCTCTGAGTTCAGCTTTTTCAGTTTTCACTTCTAATAGCTTACTCCTGTCTTGCAGTGTCTCTTGAGTGAAACATCTTGCACTGCTGTTTGCAGAGTTTTAATTGTTGGGCTGAGCTACTATTCTGCCTATTCTGCCTGTGTAATTGCCTGCTTCTAATTGTTTTCACCTGCTAGCTCCAGCAGTATTCCCTGCTAGCTTCCTAATAATTCTGTTGCTTTCTTTTTCCTTTCTGTTTCCTCAGGGGCGAGCAGCGTTCATACCAGCAGAAACACGCTCACAGTGGCCTACACGTGCACACACATGTTTACACAGTTCAGAATCTGCTTATTTGAGTTTAAATGCACGCACACCAGCGCAAATAGTGTTAAACATCTCCCAACACACTCCCACATGCTCAGTCTGCCTTACACGTGCGCACACTATCCTACTCGCGCTTCATGGCACGCACACGTGCGCATGCACGCCCAGCAAGAAACTTTGGTGTAGGCAACAGTGTACACCTACCATTTCTTGACTTTCCCATGCTTATGTCGTGGCACTCCTCTTTCCATGATATGTGTCTGACATCTGTCATGTAACTCTGACCTCCAATGAACTGCATTTCTTTCTGCCATTCCCCCCCCCTGTGATGTCACCTATCTCCTACTCTGTTCCTCTCCCTTATGTATCTCTTACACTACTCAGAATGTGCTCATTTGCTATGTGACAGTGGAATTCAGTATCCTAACACTCATTTGCATCAGATTGCCTACTAATGCTTAGTTACATGCCTTAGACTCAGCTTCCCCCCTTAGCAACCACTACGCGGAGGCCATGTTGTTTTTGGTCTGCTGGTCCCTGCATTGTAAATCCATGTATTGCATAAGACCCACATTTGTGGGTTTATAACCTTCGTTTTTATGTTTTGTATAGCGCAGCCCATTTGCGCGGGGCTGCGCTGCGTTTAAACACCGGCCGAAAAAAAAAAGTATTTATTTTTCATATTTGCATTGGGGTACCTTGCCAATGGCCACATATTTGGCCATTGGCATGCTGCCTGACACATATGCACCCTTTATTTGGAGCTGACATGGCTCCATTGTGGTTTTTGCAGAAACGTACTCAGTTGTCAACTGAGTACATTTCTGCAGCTAAAACGGCTCTTACACGGGCTGCTTTGGGCTTCCTGGATCGCTAATCTACCTCATTTGCATGCTATTCGGCTGCAAGTGAGGTGATTAGCATATCCACGCCCACTCCGTGTAAGAGACGTTTTAGCTGGTCTCTTACACGGACTTTAGGGCTGTTCCTGGATCGCGAAGGCTGTATGGAGTCTTACACTACTCTTAGACTCCGTGCAAGCCTTCGTGAATCCTGCCCAACATCTTTAGTTAAACAAACATTCAGATATGCAATGCTAGTTTCACCTACAGTATAGGAAAATGATAAAAAATCGGTTGAACCATTTAAATAATCAAAAAATTCAAGTATGATTTCTATCAGTCCACTCCAAGCAAAAAATATTTATCCAAAAACGGGTATATCATTTTATATTGTCCAAATACTTGGAATTAAACAAATATCTCATTTCCCACACTGCTATTACTGTATTAGCATATAACGGGCCCACTGGGGAGCCCATAGCTACCCCTTTAATTTGTTTAAAATAATGGCCCTCATAATAAATGTAATTATTATGTAAAACCAATTCCATCAGTTGGGGTAGTAGATTAATTTTATCTTGTCCTATAACCAGAATATCAGTGAAAAATTCTGTAAACCATTCTAAGCCTAAATCGTGTGGGATGCAAGTATATAAATCTTTTATATCTACTGTAACAAATACTAATTCATCAGGTGGACAAACATTCAATTGATTATATTTAGTCAAAAAATCCCATGAGCCATGGCATAGGTAGTCCAAGGCTACAAGCCTACTTTTTAATTGGCTATCAGTGAATTTAGCTATATAATATGTTTTTGATTATCCCTCATTTACGATCGGACATAAAGGTGGATTTTCAAGGTCCTTGTGTATTTTGGAGACATGAAATATAGTAGCAATCTTGGGTGTCTTAATGTACATATACTTATATTTTTCCTCATTAATTTGTCCCTGAAACAACAAGTCATTCCACCAATAGTCAATTCTACTGTAAGAAATGTTGACCTCATTCATAGATGCTTCCACATAACTTTCATCATATAACAAGCAGAACATTTTTTGATTATAATCCACCTGGTCCATAACTATAAGTCCCCCACCTTTATCAGACTGCATAAGTCCAATGTCACCACTATCTTTTAAATCATGCATTAATTTCCTCTGTACATAAGTGAGGTTCACATTATTATATTCGCCTGGGCCCTTCAACAAGTGCCTTATGTCCATTTCACAAATGCGGTCAAACATTTTCACTGTAGGATGCATTTCAGGGTTAAACAAACTTGGTATATGCAACAGGTTATTGCCCATTTGTTCAGAGCCATCAAATAACAATGCTAAATTAAGTTTTCTTGTAAACAGTTTAAGTTCAGTGATGGCATTGGTAATATTAGCTCTTCTAGATGGAACAAATGTCAATCCCCTACTAAATAAATCAGCATGTAATGTTGTTAGAGGGGTACTACTATAATTAAAGTCACAAGTACTATTTACAACACATTGATAGAGAGGATTTGCTTGAATCTGTCAAGATTCAACCTTCTACCCTGCTCCTGGGTGACTTTAATTACCCAACCATAGTGTGCATGACCTATTATACCTGAACATGAACGCACAGAGATTCCTCTGCTTTGTCATTGCCAGTGCATTGGATCAGCTGGTCAACACCCTTAGGACAGGTGGAAATATCCTGTACCTGGTCCAGACCAACGTGAGTAGTCACTGTAGCACTTCTACATTGTTATGCTCCTTGGTAAGATCTGTCCACATAGCCATCACTTTTGATGTCCCATCTCCCCTGCCCCCCCCCCCCCATCAGGGTCAAACAAAAAACACTTTCCAAAACTGACTATAGATCTCCTCAGAGCAGGTAAAAGTAGCTTTACAGCCACCATCCCATCAGTTGGAACTAGCAGTAGTGTCCAAGCCTACACCACAATACTATGTGAGCACCGACATAGTTGTATGGACTCAGCAATACCTGACAGGACAAACTCATCCATAATAGCTGAAAATAATTGCTGGACAAGGCCAAGAAGGAGCAGGTGCCAAATTGGGAGCAATGTCACCTTTGTCTGAACAAGCAAATAAGGTCACAGGTGAATTACCCTAAGGCTGCCTCTGAGTGCAAATTGGACACATTCACCAAGGTCAGTCACAAGGCCTTCCTCACATATGTCTGCAATCCCAGAGGTAACATCCAAATCTGCTTTGTAGTGGTGGTCAAGAACACTAATCATACATATGGCATAGATAGAGCCAACCTGCTGCAGACAGGTTAAGTGTAAACATCACCCCCCTGTCCCCCCATCAGTACACATGGACATGCACAGCACCTGAACCCTCCACTCATCATCAGGAAGCAGGTCCGTAATGCCCTCTCAAAGGCAACAAACTGAAGTGTCGTAGGCCTGATACCATCTCTGGCTGCATCCTACATGAACTCAAGCATGAGATCTCAGCTCCATTACACACTGTAGTGAACCAAAGCCTGAGCACCAGTGTCATCCCATCTGCACAGAGGACAGCCACGGTCATCCCTCTACACGAAGGTGGAGCAATCCACTGACCCAGTCAATCATATGCACATCAGCCTAACTAGCCTGATTTGCAATGGCATGGAAGACATTATTAAGGACCTTATAAACAGGGACATCGGCAACCTCAAAATATTTGAGCACACACAGTGTGGTATTGTCAAAGGGAAATCAGGCCTGTTAAACCTTGTTGACTTCTTTGAAGCGATCAACAAACACAAGGACAAGGGGAAGACAACTACCTTCACCTAGCCCAAACCTCTGGCAATAATTGCCATGTAGCCATGATACATAAGCCTACACAACTAGGCATCAACCTGTATGTTACCAGATGGGTAGCTAACTGGCTCAGTGATAGTACCCACTCTAAAACTATTGAAAGGAAAACAAAAAAAACAGTATAAAACACACCAAAGAAAGCTCAAGCTTAAGACTGAAACTGTTTATTGAAGCACTTTTCACCCCCCTTAATTGAGGGACTTCCTCAGATAAAGAACAAATAATACAAACAGTTTAAATAATCAACCAAATGAAGTCATATGATTGTAAAAACCAATGAAATCCTACTATTTGAAAGCCTTCTCATTAATGACTGTTCAAAGTCACTCTAACAACATATTCATTACTTAAAGCTGTCAAACTAATAAAAGGTTTACAAATGATTGCAAGCTGGTCACTGTCTTACATTCCCCTACTGATGTGAGCATCCTCCAAGAGGTCCTTACCCAAATTAATGACTGGTGCAAGAAGCATTGCCTCAAATTGAATGCCAGGAGTTGCGTCATTTTCCCTGTTGTGCTAGATGTCATCCACACTAATTATGACAGTAATGACAATATACTAAGTATGCAATCAGGTGTGAGGTGACTTGTGCACCAAGGCTGGTAGCAACCTGACAGTTTCCCACTGCATTAACACCGTTGTACAGAAGACTGTCTACATGGCCCACCTCACAAATACGGGTATATCATCCAGGAACCAGGAGTCCACAACATCCCTGTACTCCACCCTTATCAGATGCATTACCGAGTACAATGGCTCTTTTGGCATGTACCTTACCAAGAAAATGCAGCAGTTGCAGAGACCACAGAGGTTCCTGACCAGGCAAATCCAGGGTCTACAACACCTAGCATATACAGATAGACTGAAAGTCCTGTCCCTGTACTCAGTCTCATGCAGACTGATCATAGGTGACCTGTGTCTGGCATACAAGGCCATTTCCAAACTAGCCTTGATGGCATTTCTGCATATCCGTAAGACAAACCCCACTCATGCAACCTGCACGCAAGGACCTCACCTGGTCTGTGACATGAATAGTACTTGTTGGCAGGATAGTGTAGTGTTCCACATAGTACACTGTCTTTAAAATGCACTCCCTCCCCATGTCTAGCAGAGTACCTGTATAGCTCTCTTGAAAAAGAAGCTCAACGACTGCATGGGAGATGGAAAGGACACCCCTGGGATCCCATGTGTGTCCCAGATGAACAGGGGAAACAGGTGGTAGCTTTGAAGAGACATGGGCAAAAGACTGGTCTGGGCTTATGAAGGCATCTTGGCCAATAGCCTAGTATCGTCTTATGAACCTATGCACCTAGTACTTTACATGTTTCCTGTATGTATTGAGATTGTCCTGCAATGTTGTTTGAAATGAATCCCTGTGAGTCTGAACTGTATAGGTACTGCATTGATACAGTATTCTCTTGTTCCCTCATTAGTTATTATCGCATATCATTAAACCTTGTCATTGTGTCTGTTCTGTATAGTAGTATCTCAGCTCTTGCAGTACTTGCATATGCACTTGGTGACATTGTATAGCTCACTCCAATAACCTTGGTCTTGGTCACACTTACCATTTTGCTAATAGGCCTATCATACAGTAGAATTTGTCACCCTTTGTTGAGGGCCTTACAGTAGCTGTTAAAGAGATGGATTGTGGCAGTAAAGTCTGGCCTGAAGGGCCCATAGGTAGCAAAGCTGTGCCAGACTTTACCTGGAGTGTGTGTGTGTGTGTGTGTGTGTGTGTGTGTGTGTGTGTGTGTATCAGCAAACATTATACTGCAGGGTATTAATTTACATATGTTGTCTTCCCCTTGCAGATGAACATGTGGGTTGGTGCCTCTCCCTCTCACAACCTAATGTCATTGTCTTAGCAGACTCTTATGATAATGGTGGTCATAGTGAGGCACAGGTGGGGTTGTCAGGGGCTAAATCTGTGCCATTGGTTGGTATCCCACTTCCACGTACAATGCCCCCCGCACACAGTCAGTATGCAAATACATACCCAGTCCCCAGCAGCCACAGATAATGGACAGTTGGAGGGTGGTGGCAGTGAACAGGCTAGTGTGGTGACTATGGCAAGTGTGAGTGTGGACACTAGCCACAGCCAGAGAGCAGGCAAGGTCACACGCAGGCAGATGAACAGGGGTGCTTGATGGAGGACTGCTACACATCAAACCCCTGTTGCAAGTGTCACAGCAGGTGTCACCAGACACATGTTATGGTCTATAATGAAGGCACAGGCGCGTACTGACCACAACATCCAACAGATGCTCAGGGTCATGAATGCAGTGCTTCCTGCCATGCATGATGACATCCACGGCATTTGTGATACTGTATGTCATTTTGTCAATGTCATGGATAGATGGTGGGATAATTCATTGTCACTGCTCGACCATGCAATGTCTGTGCTTGAGCATGTGGTGGGAGTAGGGCAATGGCTATGTGGATGTAGGTCAGTAACAAGATCAGCTGAGAGCCCACGTGGCCATGCACATTCACAGTCCTATAGTGGCAGTACCACCAGCACTACCAAAATGAGGGTGCTGTCCACACCACACTGGAGCAGGTCATAGGCATGTGGTCCTGGACAGTCCAATCAGGGTTGCAGATCTAGCAGACAGCAGTCACCATCAGGGAGTAGTATTGCATCTGTCCTTGGGCCTGGTGGTATGAGTGAGACTCCTGGCAGAACCAGCTCCTCTGTCCCTGGTGGGAGATGGTGAACTGTACATCCTGCCATGTATGGTGCATGACTGTCCAACATAACCATGTGTAGAGCATCCACATGGCTTGATTGTGTGCATACAAACACTCACACATCTCTATCACAGACTGATCACCACCAGACACACATCCACCCCTCCAGACACACGCAATCACATGATGTCAACCATATGGCCCAGACTAGGCCTCTGGCAATCTCACATCACACCCTGTGCATGTAATGATACCTCTGCCACATCCTTGTTATCCATACCATTGATAAAGGGACATGCTAATATGGGTCTGATGCACGGGGTGAGTAAAGTACAGTGTAGTAGTGCAATGCTGTGTAAGGTGCTGTCTGCTGGTAATAGTTATGGGTACACATCAAGGTGTAGGTGCCTTTTTAGCCATGATGCATTACTCCTGTTAGTACTACTGACTGACAGTAGTGTCACATACTGTATTCTGTTTGCATTTCAGGTGTCTGTGTGTCTGCAGGCTGTGGGCATGCTGACAGTAGCAACAATGACTATGGCAGAGTGGGAACACAGTGACCTTTTCATAGCCAAGGTACAGTTGTAGATGTACATGTTTACCAGGTGTGTTTACATGCCACAGTGTTTGAGGGACAATTGGGGTGGACAGTGTGACCTTGTATACATACCCCTTGACACAGCCAGCTAGCCTTCATACATGCCACCTGGGTGTTCTTTAGTACCACAGGCTCATACATACAAAGCAGCTTATTTGAGTACTGGCACTAGGTCCCTCATAAGCTTAGACATTTCTTTAACAGCAACAGATTCACCTATCACCACCTGTTGACCCTGCTATTTCTATTCCATCGACTCAGCCTTGATGCAGTTGATGAGGGTATGCATGGTACTCTGTATGACAGGTTTGAGGTATGTATTCCTGACACAGGTCAGCCTGCGTTAGTCTAACCTGACAATCACCAGCATGTGTGTCTGCTATCTTGTATGCAAGTCTGGCCTCTCATGCTGGTAGTGCACAGAGAGTCATAATCCTGTACATGAGGCAGCTGTTGAAGGGCTGAGCACAACCCCTACCTGTCCAGTCTTGCAAATGATAGCACTAGATACATAACACAAGTACCACAGAGGTAATATAGTGCTGCAGTATTTGACACTACTATTCGAGTGGGTGACAATTGCAGGGGCTGTTAGGATTGCCAATGGTGGGTTCAGAGGCCCTTAACATGGTAGAGCCATCTGACACACACACACACACACACACACACACACACACACACACACACACACACACACACACACGCATTGAAACTTCTGACACTTCTCAGAGTAGATGACCTACCCATCTATTTATGTACAATACACAGTGATATGACCATTGCATGCACCACAGTGGCTATGTGTTAGAAACTGTGTACTTGTAAGGTGGATGACATCTGCATGGGCTAAAACTATATTGGCAATGGGTGAGTTCACATGGTGGAAGAGGCACACAGAATGGTATAGCCATCACACACACACAGTAAAGACAACCACAGGGGATGTGCATACAGATACACAAACAGTTGTCAATAGACATATTAGTAACCCTACCTATCCACTATAGTGCTACGTACATATGGCATGCTCCACATAGCTTATATGCCTGGGACATGGCACACAACCTCTTACAACAAGTAATCTTGCAAATGCCTTCATGGAATGTGGGATAACCTACCAGAAATTGTGACTGTTCTCATGTATTGCTCCTACAAACCTGGACAAGTGATAGAGTGACAGACTTTGTATCAGCATGATGTGTCAGTCAAGAATGATGCCACTACGGTAACTGTGACATATTTGGCAATGATATCACAGGAATGCTCATTGTTAGGGAACACAGACCATGTATAGGTTGCAAACTTCTGGATATTCCATGTACATCTGTACAGATGACTGGTAGGGCTGTATAGTGTAACATGGTGCATGTGAGGCAGATGCTATTAACAGGGTGTTTAAAGTAATACCATGGGTAGGGGGTCAACAGGCCAACAGGCATTAAAATGGTATGACCTACACACACAACAGCCACAGGGGATATGCTTCACACACACTCTTCTATAGCCATCAGTATTGAGATTAGAGCCTCTACCTATCTAATTATTTGTATTATAGTTTTATGCAGTTATTGCACACACCACAGAGCTTAGACGGGTTGCAAGTGTATACAGATACATCTATGATGAATGGCATCTGCAGGCCTTGTAAATTAGGGCAATGGGAAGTGTACTGGGTGGTACATGCCTCAAAATGGTATAACCCACTCCCTCAGAGGATATGATTCTCACCCAAACACACACAGGGAGGATATGATTCTCACACACACAATCACAGTTGCCAGTATTGAGTTTAGGACCCTTTTCTATCTAGTTATGTATACTACAGTGTTATGTAGTTAGCACATGCTCCACAGAGCTTATAGGATAATACAGTGTCCCAAGTACATCTAAGGTGAATTACATTAAGATCCCTTGTAAAGTATGGCAATGGAAAACACACTGGGTGGGAATGGCATCAAAATACATTACCCTAAAAACATACATGCTTACAACATTTTTACACACACACACACACACACACACACACACACACACACACACACGCACAGCCCCCCCCCCCACACACACACACACATATTTGCCAGAACTGAGAGTAGAACTCCTGCCTATCTAGTTATTTGTACTATACTCTTACACAATTGTTGCATGTGCCATGGAGCTTATAGGGCTAAGGGCTGGCCAAAGCTACTTCTAAGGGGAATGACATCAGCAGGACTGCTAAAGTAGGGCACTGGAAAGTATACTGGGTGGGAATGGCTTAAAACTGTTTCACCTGCAAACAAACATACACACACACCTATAGTTGCCAGGACTGAGATTAGAACCCCTATCTAGTTATTTGTGCTATACTGTTATGTAGTTATTGCATGTGCCACAGAGCTTATAGGGCTTAGGGTTGTCTAAGGGTACTTCTAAGGGGAATGACATCAGTAGGGCAGCTAAGGTAGGGCACTAGGAGGTGCTGTGGGTGGGAAAGTCATCAAAATACTTTATCCTACAAACATACACACATATTTGCCGGAACTGAAAATAAAACCCCTGCTTATGTAATTATCTGTACTATACTGTTACATAGTTATTGCAAGTGCCACGGAGCATATAGGGTTGGGGCTGTCCAAAAGTACTTCTAAATGGAATGATATCAGCAGGACTGCTAAAGTAGGACACTGGGAAGAGTGCTGGGTGGGAATGGCCTAAAACTGTTTCACCTACAAACAAACAAATAAACAAACAGACACACACACACTTACATTTGCCAGGACTGATATTAGAACCACTACCTATCTAGTTATTTGTACTATAGTGTTACATAATTATCACATGTTACAAAGCTTATAGGGCTGAAGAGTGTCTAAAGGTACTTCTAAGGTGAATGACATCAGCAGATCTCGGAAAGTGTATTGAGTGGGAATGGCCTCTTAATACTTAAACCTACATACAGACACACACACACACACACACACACACACACACACACACACACACACACACACACACGCACACACACGCACACACGCACACACACACACACACACACACACACACACACACACACACACACACACACACACACACACACACACACACAGGCAGGTGATGTGATATTATAACCCTTACCTCAATACTATTACACAATGGAGCTCACCTTCATGCTGGCATGTGCAATTGTTTATGACTGGTATGCCACTGTCCACAGCAGGACATCACTTTATGCCATTCATGCTATCCCTGTGTATGATTCACTTTCTGTGTGTATCTTCCTTTGTCTCTCTCTCTCTCTATCATTGTCGGTCTCTCTCTTCCCCATGTTTATGTGTGTGTGTGTGTGTGTGTGTGTGTGTGTGTGTGTGTGTGTGTGTGTGTGTGTGTGTGTGTGTGTGCATGTATGCTGAATATATTGTTATATGTTGACCATATATATGTCTGTGTATCACATGCAACAGATGCAGATATATCAGATATAGGCCACCTACAGCTAGCTGAGGGTAATCCTGTCTGATAGGTGTGTGTAGAGACAGTTAAGGTATACATAGCTGTCAGCTTGCATAGACATATATGCACAATACAGTCATATAGTCTGATGTGGGTTCTGACATGGGCTGTGATTCCCTAAGTGTAGCAGCATGCCCAGTATGACCTTCTATAGTAAGAGTGTCATTCCACAGAGAGTTGTACTCCAGTCCAGGGTTTTGTGTGCTGCAGCCATACCTCTCAAAAGTAAGCAGGAAGTTGCTAGAGGTACAGGGTTTTTTAGCAGACATTTTCTGACATATCTGACATCTGACACTGACATGTATTGCATCATTACCTGGTGATAGACATCCTCAGATCATCACAGTGCTTTACCAGAGATATACAAGATGTATGATGCACAGACCAATATTATGAGCCAAACTATACACATTCTTGACCCAATCCGGACAGTTGAGAGGTATGGCTACAGCTGACTGACTGATGAAGCTGTGTAAACAGTCCAGCAGCTTGGTGATGTACTAGCTGGAGATTTCCTTCTTGTGTGGTATTTGTCTTTTCTGAAAGTCCTATCTTGGTGTGGCCATACCTCTCAACTGTACAGTTTTTTGCAGATTGTCCAGATGTTTGTCTCGAAGTTTCATCCAGTCTATATAAGCATGTGTTTTTATGGCGAGTTATTTGCAAATAATTGAAGACTGAAGTTACACAATAATGACAGACATTAGTGTTTCAGACTTCATAACCTTCAGACAATTCCTGGTAATGCAAAAGCCATTATTCTACCAACTTTCTCAGTTTGAAAGAACAATATTTACAACACGTGCCTGTCATTGGGCCTTTGTCCCATTTTATTTATGACCTTGTCCAGATGTCTTGTTGTCAGAGGTTGAGAGGTATTGGTGTGGGTACAGAGTGCATTCTACTGAGCAGAAATGTCCATTATATGTGTGGTATATTCCACATAGCACTGTGACTTCCAGGTATGTCAGTAGCAGAGCAGTACAGAGTAATGTGGTGAACCACTGACAGACAGTTGTGTATAGGTTGATATGATGCTAGTAGGCTACTGGCCCTGAAGCCCTTATAACCCACGCAGATGAGAGTGTAGATGATGTTAAGACATGCCAGCACCCAGAGCCCCTGTCCAGCAGGGGCACAGATGAATCACAGGACTATATTTTCTGTTTACCATGCACGTATACAGGGAGCACATCACTAGGGTATTGAGGCACTTGGCTTGATGTGGACAGAGAGTGTATTCCACAGATGGGGGAGTGTGTGGGACACGTATCTGTCACACCAACAAGTCATACTGATATCACAGACCAGGTTGATGCTGTGCCTACAGGTTGATCTAGTGGGCCTTGATTTCCAGAATTGCAACAGTCCCATCAGGGCAGGGTCTGGATGGCTTTGTATGACAGCCAGGGGTCACCTCTGAAGAGTCTGTATGGCATGGAGTATATGGACATTGCTGTTGGCTTATCTGTGTAGGGTAGGTGTTTGTGGTCCAGCATTCTCCCAGTGGGAAACCTCTATGGTCTCTCCAGCTGCTGCATGTGCTTTGTGAAGTACATGCCAAAGGCGGCATTGAGCAAAAATAATTGGCCTCATAAGGTTAGCATAGATGGCTTTTATGACCTCTTGGTCCCTGGATGGGATATCCTTACATTTGAGTTGTCCCATCTATGAAGCTTTCTGTACAATGGGAGCAACATGGTGCTCAGACATCAGGTTGCTATCAGCCTGGGTGGCCACCTGCCTCACTACTGATTGTGTATGTAGGACATTGTTGTTACTGCAATACTATGTGGGGACGTCAGTCTCCCCAAAGGGGATGATGATGCATTGGCAGGCATTCAGCTTGAGGCCATGTTTCTGGTGTCAGGCATTTGTTTTGTTGAGACCCTCTTGTAGGATGTCCACATCACTTTGGGTATTGGTGACTGTCCCCAGCTTGCAGTCATCTGCCAACTTGGTCAGCCATGGGCCAGTGTTTTTTTACCTGCACCTCCAGGAAGTATATCCCATATACCAGAGGCCCCCAGACAGATCCCTGGGGTATGCCACTCATTATGGGTGTACTGTTTGAGCTGGCTACCCCTATTATGATTGTGTGGGTTCTATCAATGAACCAGTTTGATACCCATCTGGTAACATATGGATTGCTGCATAGTTGACAGAGGTCATGTACTATGGGCAAGTGGGGAATGGTGTGTAGGGCTTCAGCCAGGTCACTGTGTCCAGAGTGTACAATCTTTAAATCATCCATGCCTTTGTTGGCTGCCACAGGGAGGACATCCAGAGTTCACTGACATACCTCCCCTGATGATGGCAGACTGTATAGGGTAATGTATTTGGATTTTGCCAATGTCCCTGTTAACGTGATCCACAATAATCCATTGCATGGCATTGTGGATCAGGCTAGTTATGCTGATGTGTCTTTCATTTCCTGGATCGGTGAACACGCCACCTTAGTGTAAAGGGATGACAGTGGCTATCTGCCACTTGGCTGTGACATAGGCAGTACTCAGGCTTTGGCTGTGTAGTGTGTGTAATGATGCTGCCAGTTCATGCCTGGGTTCATGTAGTTTGCAGCCTGGGATGTATTCAGGTCCCATGGAGGCTGCCCTCTTGACTTTGAGAGGGCAGTGATGCCCTGCTCCTTAGTGATAAGGGCTGGGTGTTCAGGTACTGGGGATGTCCTGCTTTCCTGATGGGGGGCAGAGGGGAGACATTTCCACTGAATCTGTCAGCCATTGGAGTGGCTATATCTACAGCATTTGTGTATGTATACTTATTCTGTTATTAACCATGTGTAACTTTTTTTTTGTATACATAGGTCTTGTTATGTCTTCTGCTGTATACTGTATTTTAACATATTGTTTGCAAATTCTCTGTATACTGTATTTTACCATATTGTGTAAACTTTTACTTACTGTGGAGCTTTTCTCCCTGAACCTCTGCTGAAAATGGACCTGTGTCAAGTCGGACCATCCCGGTTAACAAATGTAAAATAAAATAAAGTAAATAAATAAATGTGGTGTCCTTGACCACCTGTTCTGCACAGATCTGGGAGCTTCCTTTGGGAATGCAGACATATGTGAGGAAGGCCTTATGATTGTCTGTCTTAGATGTGGGCAATTTAGACTCAGAGTTGCCTTTAGTGGATTTTACTGGTGTTCTTATTTGTTTGTTCAGACTAAGAGGTGATTACTTCAGATTGTGCTCCTGCTCCTTCTTGGTCCTGGACCGCAATGCTATCCTTTTGGAATATAGTTACTTTATTGCAGATGTTTGCAGACAAGTTTACTCTCCCTTGCACATAGTGATGTTGTTCTGTCACTTATTCCTGATTCTGTGACTCTTTATCTATATAGTGGCATGCTACTTTTGTGCACATTCAGAAGTTGTGCCTGTTCCTTGACTGGGGTGCTGGGGTGGGTGGCTGTTCAGCTGTTTACACTATCCATCTGATGGTTGTGATCAGCTTGTGGGACATTTTATTTTTACCAAGGCTAGAGGTGGGTCAGGAGAGATGGTGATATGACATGTGACCACTTTTCTGTTGGATCTTGCCAGGAAGGATGATACTGTAGAGGTGTAACATCACACATAGGGTTATGGACTTCACACCTCTGAGTGTACCTGTTTAGCAGGTTGTCCATCATTGCATCAATACATTTGCTGTGGTCCCCAGATGGTTTGTGTTGCTATATGTTATTATGATGCTACATGTTGGCCTAGCTGTCGAACCATCACAGACCGACATCTGGACAGGCCCATATATGACAGTCAGACAAAGGCCCACACATAGGGACAGGGAGTTAATACTGTTCTGCCAAACATAGACAGTTGGGAGACCAGTTTGGTATTTGCTTTCTTTCTCTTATGGGTATGATATCTGCTTCCCCACTGTCTGCCATTGATGTTTTTACATGAGCCTTTCTTGTTTTGCAAATAGTTGGCAGGCAAAATCAATGTTAGGACAAGCAGAACAGATATACACGGCATACTTGCGCTCCTTCTGTGACAACCTGTCATTCCATGGGTATGGATGTTGACCAGTGACACGTTGTCAGTGCTAACACGGTAAGTTGGCAGCCTTTTATAACCTGGCAGTACACTAACCTTCAGGTACCTGCTGTGCTACTAGGCACCATACCTCCTGACTTTTTAGAGACAGACATCTGGACAAAGCCATAAGTAATTTGGGGACAAAGGCCTACATATAGGGACCATTGTTAAATACTGGCCTTACAAACCTTGCAAGGTGATACAATAACAGGTTTTGCATTAGCATGCATTTTTCTAATATGTATGAAGTCTGAAACTACAATCTGTCATTATTTTCTGACTTCAGTCTTTTGTGATTTGCTTAGGGCAGCCACGGTGGTGCAATGATTAGCATTGCTGCCTCACAGTAAGAGATTCTCTGGTTCGATACTTGGCTGGGGTGCCTTCTGTGTGTAGTCTGCATGTCCTTCCGTGGTCGCGTGGGTTTCTACCGGGTGCTCCCGTTTCCTCCAAAGACATGCTGTAGGTGGATTGGACACTCTAAATTGGCCCTAGGTGTGAGTGCTTGCATGTGTGTGTCTTCTGTGGAAGGTTGGGCGCCGGGCTGGCAACTTGACACTGTTAAACTCCACTGCCAATCATGAGCAGATAGGTGATTTGCTGTGGTGACCCATAACTGGGAAAAAGCCGAAACAAGAAGTCTTTTGTGATTTGTCAATGATTTGCCAGAAAACCACAAAAGAGAAACCTCTGGACAGTCTGTACAGTTGAGGGATATGCTAGGCATAATGTAGGTTACTCTGAGCTGTGTACTGTCCATATGTGTGGCCCCCTGTCCCTGACCAGTCCATATTTCCTGCAGTAACAGATATTGATGTCTGGACAGTGTTGTACAACTCTGATCATAGCTGTATTTGACATACAAAATAGTTGGCACTACAGTTCTTGGAACATGAACCCTGTCAATAATAGTACTGTACGTAGGCCACTAAGACACAACAGCCAGGAGTAAATGCAGGATCATATTGTGTAGCATGGCACATACTATGAACATGTATGTACATGTGGCTGGAGTGTACTGCAGGGCTCCACCAGATATGTCAAGGCAGCGGAACTGTGACTTGAGCATCCCAAACACATACTCTATAACATTCTTGGTTTGTGGATGTGCCTCATTATGGCATTCTTCAATGTGTGTGTGTGTGTGTGTGTGTGTGTGTGTGTGTGTGTGTGTGTGTGTGTGTGTGTGTGTGTGTGCATTTCTGATGGGTGTCATCATCCATGGCTCAATAGCCAGCATCCCCCACCAGATAGCCATATGGGATGTTCCCCCTGGCAAATGCCTGGTACAGCTGTGAGGGTTGGGAGGGTGGCCTAATGGTTAAGGTGTTTGCCTTGCAAACACAAGGTGCAGGGTTTGAGTCTCACAAGGGATAATTGGCTAAGCTTAAAATGGCTCGCAAGGGCAGTTAGCTTAGTAAGAATCTATGAATATACATGAATATTTCAGGAGATTCTGAATCTAAGTGAATCTAAATCTAAGTGAGGCATGCCAGATGTGGGAGTCGTGATAACTACCAGGGCTGCCAGCACACACATTCATGATAATGCCCTGGACATTGCACATGACCTGGCAGTTGGAGTGATAGCCCTTGCAGTTGACATACACTCTACCCTCTTCACCAGGTCGTGCCTTGATGTGGATGTGAATGCAGTCTATGGCACCCAGTACCTCTAGGTAGTCTGCTACATGGTGGAAGAGATGCATATTGCTGGTCCTCTCCTCACGGGTGCTGGGGAAATATACATGCTCGCCAATGTGTGTTCACATGACATCCCCCATGATGTCCACAGTACGTTTTTGGAAGGTACCTGTAGCTAGTATTCATAAGGCTACACATACCTTAGTTTCAACGGGGATGGGTTCCCCTCTGTAGGCTCTAGGTCTGAGGTGTGGCCAGCACAGCTCGCTGAGTTCCTGAAGTAAGTCCCTGTCCACCCTGTAGTGTTCTAGTATCTCCAGATCATGTAGCCCCTGGTAGGTTACCCTGGGTCTGAACACACTTCTCTCCCTCCTCAGTCTGGGATGGTTGTCAGCATTATCCTCCTCACTGCCCTCAATCTCTAGCACATACTGATGTATCAAAGTGACAGCATCCCCTAACATTTTGTCAGTTAAAATTCCCCCTAGTGTGTACACCAATGCTGCAGAGTTTGTGGGAAAAAAACAAACTGAAAGGTGTTTGCATAGTTTATACTGTTGTGCTGCAGTTGCTGTCTGTGTGATTGGCTTGCTATGATACATTCCACCTGCCAGCTATATTACTTGCATTTGAGTGCCTGTATTCTGCTATTTCCCATTTTTTTTTTCTTCCCATTTCCTCCCCTTCGAAGCCCTGTGGCACTGCGTACAAACCATCTGTTCAAATGTAAACACTTCTGCTAGTTCTGTTTTTTTTTCCATTGTCTTTAAAGTTCCATGCCATGCAAGTCTGTGTAGCCAACAATATTGAGCAGAAATGGCCCTCCCATGGACGCGAACATGCTCAGCTTTTCTTGACCTAGCTAAGCACAGATAAGCAGCCCCCTCGCTTAGCTGAGTGCAAATAGAAGCCGTAGTGCCACAATCTGATAACACCAAGCATGACACACCCCCTTTTTATGTCAGCTGCTTCTCCTGCTTACACCACAGCATTATGGCTCCTACATGGTTAGGTGCAGGCAGACCCAGTCTCCCATTTTGCTATTCAGGTCATTTGCATACCACACTGCCTTATCCCTTGTTACACCATTACACTGGAGCTTATCTTATTAGCTACCACTATTACCTGTTATTGTTTTGGTTCTGCATGCTACCCAGTATAATGGCAAAATTCATATTTCACATAAAATTGTCTTTTTACATTTTTTTTTGTTTTCTGCACAATCTCATTTGCATGTCACTGTGCTCCACTTAAATGGCCAAAATTGGCCAAAAAAAACTTTGATTTTTATAATTTTGAAATGGTTTTGCATGCCAATGGGCATATCTTTGGTCATTGGTATACCTAATGCTCATAATATCTGCTTTAATTTGAGATGTCATACCCCCATTTTGATTTTTGCAGAAATATACATGGTTAGTAACTGAATACATTTCTGCAGCGGACACTGCTCTGACGTGCATGCCTATCTGTTTACTGAATTGGTAATTTTGCCTCATTTGCATGGTTTTCACCAGCAAATGAGGTAATTAGCATTATTCACTGGTGTCTGTGTTAGAATAGTGCTGGGAGGCTTGTGCACACCTCCAGCCTTATTTTCTGGATCGCTCGGCAGCCATATGCCGTGCAATAACTGCTACACTATTCAGACACAGAGTTTCACTCCACGTAGGCTCTATTGAATACCAGCCTCAGTGTTTTGCAGGTATTGTGTGAGTTCTGAGTCCTTTTGTATTGTCTAGTGATACTGTTAGGGGAAGGGGTTTTAGTAATGCAATGTGCAGGGTTAGGGTTAGAGGCAGGAGTTACTGCCTTTTTTAGTTTCTCCAAGTCTTTTCGGTTTCTAATACTATGACAGGACTGGACCCCATTCCTACGTCAAAGCATGATTGAAGTTCATGAAATTAGTATTGTTTCAATCTTTGATGTCAGCCAGTAGTGCTCTTCACAGCACCCTCAATGTTCCCAGAAATGGCTCCTTCTGCAGTTCATATGGAGTTACATGTATTGGTAACATATCTAAACACGATTGCAAATTATTTTTATGAGACCCTGTTGCTCCTACTACTATTGGAACTGTCTGGTTTTCTTGCTTCCACATTGCTCTCATTTCTGCCTGCAGATCCTGATACTTTATGACTTTGTGTCTCTCTGTACACAAGACACTGTAGTCATTGGGTGTAGCGATTTCAATGATCAATACTACTCTCTTCTTTTCTTGGACCATTATATCCAGTTTTCTGGCATCTATCTTTACAGTATTAGCACATGAGTAAGATGGTGCAGGGAGGCTCTTGCTGCAGAGTGGAAGTGATGATTGGGATTCCCAGGGAAGAATGAATCTGCTATAGTGCTCTCATCTACCCTGGGGAAGCCTGACTCCTGCTCCCATGAAACGAAGGGGCAAGTTGGGTGCAGGTAGAGGAGTCACAGGGCTTGGCCCTATGGGCGATTTAAAAATTAAGAAAGAAAGAGCTAAAGAAAGAAAAGCATTTCTCAGAGTGCCTGTCTACAAATGCAGAAACACAACAGACTGTACCTTTTTAGTCTTCTCTTAAATACAGTTTTGACGTCTGCAGCATTCAGATTTCTGGATCCACAGTTTCCGTTTATCAGATGTATTTCAAAAGCACTTCCTATGCATTCAGTAGATTTAAAATTGCATCCTATGTGAAATCTCAGGCCATGCCATAGTCAGGTATACCAAGAAGACAGGGATTACTCAATAGATGTAGTTGCAGCAGTTCTCAAAGGAAAAAAAAATAATACATTTGGAATTTTATCTGACTGAGGAGTAGCTAGGGTAGGACAAAGTGGGCAGCCATGTTGGGTTCAAGGTGTTGGTGGGGGGGCACAGTTGGCTAACACTGATTGGTTCTTAGTACAGTACTGGCATTCATTTCTGTAGCAGAGTTTTTGAATGCCAATATGGAAATGAATGTTGATGCTGCTTTTGCAGTTAGGACTGAAGCACTTTCGTGATTTCTCTGATTTACATGTAGTATTAGTTCTAAAATGGTCTGCTATAGTTTTTAAATATAGAAAGAGTATTTTGTCTTTTTCTTAAGAGTTGAAAAGTGCAAATGAAAGACAGCACACCTTGCTGCTTAGGTGAGGACTGTCGGGTCAAAGAATGGACCATATTTTTGGCTTCACAACTTAGCGTTGAGGGGCTCAGATTAAAAACAATGGACATGGCTTGCTCCTTGGATGAGGTAAGAAGTATCAGATAAGGGAACAGACCATTTTTTTTTTCTTTTTGCTTCTCAAATTAGAGTTGAATGGTGCCAGACTGAGGGCAGACAGGGTGCTAAATGCACAAACATTGGCTTTGCATGCAACAATGGATGTTTAAAAATGCACAGTAATGAAGCGGACATTGTTTGCTGCCAGCATTATCAGCCTTTATTTTCAGTGCAGTAGATATTGGATACCAGAAAACATGACAAACATTTTGAAAATCTGACAGAAGCTAAACACACCTATCTCTTAAAATATATTTACATATTACAACCAGTATGTTCTTCTGAGATACAAATAAGGCAAAGGGAACTTCACTAGCAAACATTTATGGTGGAAAAGTATTAGGCAGTTGTTTAGCAGAAAGAAAAAGGTATCAACATGCTCAAGTCCAGTTTCCAGATGAGCATCCTATACACATATCCTGAATTCCAGAAATGTCAAAAGCTTTCATTACATCACTTAAATGTTTGTTTGAAAAATCTCTGGTAACATATTTTCTATGCTAGTTCATAATGGAAGACTTGGTACCAAATCTATGTTTTTCAGGGTCTAGGCCTGATATAATCATTTAAAACATATCTGCTTAGATTTAGTTTGATTGATATATTTATTTAACATTCGTTTACCAGGAAAGTTTGACTGGGACAGAGCCCATTTTCAATGGAGGTCCAGGGAGAAATGATCCAGACGCATGTCTTTAGAATGTGTGAAGAAACCGGAGCACCTGGAGGAAACCCACATGAACATAGGGAGGACATGCAGACTTCGCACAGAAGGCACCCCAACCAAGAGTCAAACCAGAGAAGTTCTTGCTGTCAGGTGACAATGTTAACCACTGCATCACTCCTAACTGATAACTGAATTATGAACCTATATATTAACAGAAAAAGAAGAACCAAGGTCCAGATCCACTTTGGAAACTTTTATTTGAGCGCTTTCATCTCTCTAATGGAAACTTCATCAGAATAAAGTAACATTACCCAACATCCCTTATATACAACTAGCATTACAACTACAATCCCAACTACAATTACCAGTACTTCACACATACCAGGGGCAACTGGACGGGGAGGGGGAACAGATACCAGTGAATGAATATAACACCAATGTAGTTATTTTGAACAATACAGATGGAAACTTTAAGGTGTATAACTACAGCAATATTGAATTTAATGAACAGATAGCAGAGCTATTTCAAAAAGGTTTAACTTTTGCACCAGATAAGAAAGCTTCCCTGGACCAAACTATAATTGACCTGAAACTCTTCACTAGGAAGTTGAACTTTGATTTCTTTTTCAAAGAGTTGAGCTATAATATTCATGAACAAGGTAGTTTGAAAAAGCCCAGTACATTTAACCCTACCTTGCATCCCACTGTGGCTACTTTTGAAAAATTATGTGAGAAAGATATTAGGGACCTTTTTAAAAAAGGGGCAAATAGAGAGGCCAACGATTTAAGCAACTCAGAGATGATGTTATTAAGGGACATTTCTCAAAATTCAGAGATACGGTTCATGAAACCAGGTAAAGGCAGGGGCCTTGTTATCATGAATTATGATACATACGCTAACAAAATCTTTAACCATCTGTTTGGTGACACATATTGTGAAATTAGCTTAAATGAGAAAAATATTTGCTACAACAAAGTTGACATCATGTTGGAAGAGCTGCTTAGGAACCAACAAATTAAGCTGAAGAACATCACTTTATGTCTGTAAAAAATCCAAAAATACCAGTAATATTTGGGATCCCCAAGATCCATAAAGATTTACAAGACCACCCGCTGAGACCCATTGTTGATGCTCAAGCATCAAAAACCTTCCCTATAGCGAAGTTCATAGATAGTCAATTGAAGGGTATATTACTAGACTGCCCTTGGGTATTAAAAGATTTGTGGGACTTCTTGTCTAAAATTAACAAAAAGATGTACAATGACAACTTGGTCTTCATGATAATAGACATAAAGGGCTTATTTTCCATCATACCACATGAAACAGGTATTTACTGGTTCTACCAATACCTTTACCAGTACTCTACACTTAGCCACAACTGTATCCTTATATTAAGAACATTGATGGAATTGGTTTTGGATACAAGTATCATAACCTTTGAACAACAGCTATTTAAACAGGTTAAAGGAGTGGCAATGGGAGCCACATGTGCCCCCATTTTTGCCAACATTGTACTGGCATATTGGGAGAGGGAACACATATTCAATAGTCCCTTTGCTAAGGACTGGACATTTTATGGTAGATTCCTTGATGATATCATAATGTTTTGGGAGAAAGAGAAGGGAGAAATTGGTACTTTTTTAGAATATTTGGATAACAGTACTGAGTTTCTGGAATTTACACATTCTATTACTGAGTCCACTGTCCATTACCTTGACATCACCATTGAACAAGACCCTGTTAAACAACAGTTTAACTCCACCATATTCCCGAAACCCACATATTCAAATAGTCTCTTACATTTTGATATCTGTCACCCCCTCCACCAAAAGAAGACATTGGTAAAAGGACAGGGGTAGGATGATCTCTGAACAAAATTAATTCATAACACAGATGAACATCTTAAAAGACATGTTGGAAAAAACAGGTTACCCTGTGAACTATGTTGGTAACCTCTTCCAAGAGGTTATAAACAAAAGGTTGAGTGGGCATTTTTACCCCTGCTTGGTACGGGGGGGGGGGGCGGTATTCAAAATGATGTAAGGCAGTTAAGCAATACTTTTAAGAAATCAGCCATTTTCAAATTCAACCAACAATTCTATAACATCAAGAATATTATCCAGCATAAATAGAATATTTTTAGTGCTGCCTTAGACCAGACACAACTAGCAGGACCAGTTCCTAACAGTATATACAAAAGAGACTGCAGCATAAAAAAATATACTGGAAAGACAAAAACAGGGTCTGGACAGAGGTATAGGGATGGTAAAATGTGGGTACTGCCTACAATGCCAGTATATTCTTGAAACTAAATACATTTTGATTCCTAATTATGGGAAACATATTATAAAAGGTAAAATGTCTTGTAACAGCAAAGCCATGGTTTACTTGGCCTTATGCTCAAAATGTCCGTTTTACTACATTGGCAAAACAAAGAATGCATTAAGGAGCAGAATTTATCAACACTATTATGATATAAATAGGAAGGATGAGAAACATGCATTCGCAGCACATATTAATGCCAATGAAGGACACAGGTTCAAGTTTGTTGTTATTGAAAAAGTCAATCTGGGAGAAAGAGGGGGTCCTTTGAATGACTTCCTTGAGTTATCAGAACTGAAATGACAAATAAAAGCAAATGCATCAGTTAGCCCAGGGCTCAATAGTGCTGTGTCTATTAGGTCTGTCCTAAGATTGAAAGCACAATTTTTCTTATAAAGTTTTCAATACAAGTTAGGATTTTTAGGTAACATCATACATGGATGTTAGGTACATATGTATCTTTGTTTTTATGTAACTTTAGGTGTTTTATAGTAATGAACCCTGTTAAGCTTTTATGCTTTGCTGCTTTTAGGCATGGTTGCTTTAAGAAATCTAATTACTTGTTCAGGTGATTCTTGTATGTCTTGTATATAAGGGATGTTGGGTAATGTTACTTCATTCTGATGAAGTTTCCATTAGAGAGAAGAAAGTGCTGAAATAAAAGTTTCTGGAGTGGATCTGGACCTTGGTTCTTCTTTTTCTGTGAACATCAGTTGGTGTGCATTGTGGAAACCTATATATTAATTGAATGTTATTAAGAACATTAGTAAATGTAAAATACCATGCACATTTCAAGGCAGAACAACAGTACAGTCTGTGCTAGACAAGCTTATGGCTATGGCATCTATGGCTAAAATTTTGCTAAATGTAATTGAGTTTATTTCTTACTTTCAACTACCAACTACAACACTACAAAATCATAACTGAAAATATTTTACCAATGATTATGTGCAATGCTAGACATGTTTCTTACTCAAATGTACATGAAAACTAAACTAGTTCTTAAAAGGGTTAGGTAATAATTATTGTAAAGTAATATGCTTGCAAACTGACTAGCTTCATTGGCTCTCTATTCTGGTCTTAAATCAGTTAACACATTTTCACAAGTGTTACGCTATACATACACAAACACACACATACACACACACACACACACATATATATATATATATATATATATATAGATATATATATATATATATATATATATATATATATATATATATATATATATATATATATATATATATATATATATATATATATATATATATGTGCATATATATATATACATATATATATATATATATATATATATATATATATATATAAGTATATATCTATATATATATATATATATATATATATATATATATATATATATGGATCTACCTGAGAATATCAAAACCTGAGATCATTTAAGACAACATCATTGAGATGAAATAAATGAAAACCCACTTCATTGATAGACCAGATGAACAAAGATCTTCCCAGAGTAAGTAACCTGTTGGCTATGAAGGTGAACTTTCCCCTTTTGCCAACTGCCATGTGATCTCAGAGTTGGTATACTTAGTTAGGGGGGTGTAGAGGGTGCAGCTCCCCACCTGGGTGGGTTTAGAATGGTGCAGTTTAGGTTTTGTGTGTTGTTGACTGAGTGATTCTTTACCCTGGGAAGGTTGTCATTGGTCCGGTCTGTCAATGAAGTGTGTTTTGTTTATTTTATCTCTATGATGTGGTCTTCGATGATCTCAGGTTTCAACCCCTTTATATATATATATATATATATATATATATATACATATATATACATATACATGTGTGTGTGTTTTATTTTTACTCAAGATGGTGGTGCTCAAGTGCCAGTGGCTCTATGCTCTCCTTCTTGGTGCTTGTTTTCTGTGTTTTTTGTGTTCATATGTATGTCCTTTTCTGTTAAATTCAGTCAGGTTGATCCTCAATACAGTCAGCAAGATCTCTTGCATATCGAATTTCAGTGCCCTTAGGCTGTTACTAGTGAATTCTTACACTCATATGACATACCAGAGGAAATAGCAAGAACATAAGGCTCTCCTTGGATTGTTGTCAGCCCAGGCAGGAGACAAAGGTGGAGAAGACACAGGAAGCAAAAGCATGGTTACAGGCAAGCCCCCCTGCACCTCCCATGTGGGGGGCTGTGCCTCTCACACCCCTGCTACTTATATATATATTAACTCTGAGGTCGCACTAAAAGCGCAAGCACACAGAAACCACCACTACACATTCTACACTGCCCTTGCACAAACACACATCACATATGTACAAATACCACAACTCGCAACACTTACACACTCACAATCTTACCTACCTACCCTAACCCACACATCAAAACTCCAAACACATTCACACACACTGAAATCCCTATCCAAAACCCCTAGTAAAATATCACTTACCTGAATCTCCAGCTTCATCCACACCGTGGATTTGACATTTCTGCATTCACCATTTCCAGACTCTGTATTGTGCACTTTCGCACAAGTGCAGTTTCGACACTTCAGTCTCAAGCTACTGAAGTTCGATATTTCAAGAATCTGGTGTATGTATACATATATATATATATATATATATATATATATATACACATATATACATAGATACATAAAATTGAGAAGTTATGTTCTTACCATAACATTCCATCAGTGTTTTTGATCTTCATTTATCCTTGACCTTTGGGACTCGGGTCTAATTCTCAGAACTGGCTAGGCCATTATAACAGCTTGTGCAAGCCAAAAACTCTCAAGCTAAGTCTCTGTCCAGAATACCCCTCTCCTGATTACCTCAGATCGAGTTTGCAGCTACACAGTAAGACAAAAGCATAGCTACATAGGACTGAAGAGGCTATGTCCAAGGTCATGCCTGATAAAATAACCAGAATAAGTGTCTGATCTTCCAAAGAGTCTGCAGGAGGGGAAAGGAGGGTGGGGTGCCAAGGATAAATGAAGATCAACAGCACAGATGGAACGATATGGTAAGAACATAACTTTTTAATCAGATGTTATCAATCTTCCTTTATCCTTGGCCTTTGGGACAGAGTCCCCAGCTACTTTAGATCTTGGGAGGCCTTGTGGAAGGATATTCTTGAAAACCATAGAGCCAAAAGTCCCTTTTCCCCTGGAGACCAGAGCCAATTTATAATGAGTGCTAAAGGTATGCAGAGAAGTCCAGGTTGCTGCTGGGCATATTTCATCCATGGAAGCCTTAGAATGGAAAAAAGCAGATGTGACTATTGCCCTAATGGAATGTACTCTCACTGGTGATGGTAATTGGAGATTCTTCTTATTGTAGATGAATGTAATACAGTTTCTTAGCCACTTTGACAAAGTGGCTTTTGAAACAGATTTCTCCAAGGATGGACCAGAGAAAGAGACAAATATCTGATCTGATTTTCAAAATTCTTTAGTTCTGCTGAGGTAGAAATGTAATTGTCTATGAACATCTAGCAAATGTAAGCAATATTCACCTTTGCTGGAAAATTTTGGAAAGAAAACAGGTAAGTCAGTGGATTGATTAATATTAGTTTCAGAGACACCTTAGGAAAAAAATATGGTTTGGTTCTTAGTAAAACCCTGTCCTTATGAAAAATTAAATATGGAGGTTAGGAAGATAGAGCTTGTATTTCAGAAATTCTTCTGGCAGAGGTAATGGCTATCAAAAAAATGGTCTTCCATGAAAGAAACTTTAAGTGACAGGTAGCCACTCGTTCAAAGGGGAAAAAGACCAAAGACTGCAGAACTATAGTCAGATCCCAAGGAGCTAGAGGTTCTTTATAAGGTGTTTTCAATTGCAAAGTTCCTTTCATAAACACTTTACACAATCTATGCAAAATTAGTGAATGGTCTTCAAAACCATTGTGGAAATTGTAAGTAGCAACTGGCGGTACCTTAATAGCAAAACCAGAGGCTCCTTGTTTGAAAAGTGTAGCTAAAAATTCTTATACCTTTTCAACTGGCGCTGAGAAGGGATTAAGACAATTATTTTGAGCCCAAATAGAAATGTTTTCCACTTGCTGTGGTAAAATTTCCTGGTAGAAGGTTTATGGAAAGACAATAAAATTTTCTGGACTGGAGACAATAAATTTTTCTGTCTGGTGATTAATGGAATTGGAGGAGTCAAGCTGTAAACTTGAGGTTTTGTAGATTGGGGTGCAGCAATCCCTGTCGATGAGACCAAAGATCTGGAACTGAGTCCAGAGTCCATGGACGGTGAATTAGATGAAGCCAGAAAAAGGGGAACCAGACTTGTCAAGGCCAAAAGGGGGCAATGAGGATCACCATGCTCTTCAACCTGATGGCTTTCTTTAAGAAGAGAATAATCAGTGGAAAGGTGGGAAAGGCATAGAGTAGACCAGCGGGCCAGTCATGAAAGAGATCATCTCTCAGAGACTCACCCTGCAGAGGAATTAGGACGAAGTAGCTGCTGCAATTGTTGTTCAGGGGACATGCAAACAGGTCGCAGCAAGGCTGACCCCAGAGACAGAAAATCTCCTTCGCCACTCTGGGATTTATTTATTTTATTTATTTATTTTACATTTGTTTAGCAGGATAGTCTGACTGGAGACATGTCCATTTTCAGTGGAGGCCCGGGGAGAAATGCTCCACATAGACAAACATACATAGATTACACAGAAGTTAACAAACAATTATAAAGACAAAGAGATTATATACAATGGCTTAGTAGTGCTCCCTAGTAGGGACTCACAATTCTCATGGACAGACACAATTAAAAGTAAAAGACATCAGATTGAAAGCAGAGCTTGGTGACATAGTTACAAGTTATGATAATTACAGAATATGCTTTCAGTTTATAACTTAATCAGGGTTGGTACATGGGCATAGCCAATTCACTTTGAGATACTGTTTGAGGTTTTTTTTAAAGAGACTTTTGGAGGATTGTAGGGCTATATAGTTTGACAACAAATTACAGGTTTTGCCAACGAAGTTGGCAAACAGGGATTCACCAGCAGAGTTATTAGCTTTGTAGGTTTGGACCAGTAGTTTATCAGCTGACCGTAGGGATCTCAGGTTGGTATATGGCTTAATAATATTTTTAAGTGAGGGGGTATCCTCAGGGTGGTACAACATTTTGTGCGCTATTAAGAGTTGATTGAATTGAATTAAGCTGGGCAGTTCTAGCCACTCTAGTTGTTTAAGGTTCTGGCAGTGGTGGGTTCTATAGGTGGAGCCAGTGGCGAATCTGGCAATATGATTGTAGCTATGGGACAGCTTACCTAGTTCGGATTTTTGAGGTTTAAGAGTACAGGTGAGGCATACAAAAGATTAGAGAGCAGGTGTGATCGGGTGATTGCAGTCCTAGCCAGTGGGGTTAAAAATGTCTTGTTTCTATACAGTGATGGTCTGTATAGTTTTGTTGACCTGTAGGTAAAATTTGAGATTATTGTCTGTGATAACCCCTAGCAGTTTGGTATGATGATCTGGGGAAATTGTGGTACCATTATTAGGTGTGACAGAGAATGAAATTGTGGTAGATCTACCAGTGGACTAGTGGGGGAGAAGAGTAGAAGTTTAGTTTTATTGGGGTTCAGAAGTAGGCGTTGGTTGGTGAGCCAGTCATTGATAGTGTTAAATGTATTTTGGGGTAAGGTTTGCAGTTCGGATGGGGTGGTGGCTCACCAGATCAGAGTGGAATCATCTGCATACTGAATGCAGGTAGCTTTAGGAATAACAGTGTGAAGGTTGCTGATAAAAATAGAGAAGAGTAGTGGACCTTGTATGGACCCTTGAGGGACACCAAGTGTGAGAGGTAGCTGGCTGGAGAGTTTGCGCTGCCATAGTACCGCCTGTTGTTTACCAGTCAGGTAGGACTGGAACCACTGAATAGCAGGCTTGTTGAGGGAAAGAGATTTTAGTGAAAGAATGAGAAGTTCATAGTTGACCACGTCAAAGGCTTTTGATAGGTCAAGAAAGAAGGCAGAGGTTAGCCTATTGTCATTCCTGTTTTGGTTTATGGCAGTAGTAAAGGAAAGGAGGGCTGAGGTGGTGCGGTGGTATGGACTGAAACCATGCTGGGAGGTGGATAGTAAGCTATTCTGTGCAAGGTTTTGCATTAGTTGCTTGTGTACACATTTCGCCATTATTTTGGCTAGTGGGGAAAGAATGGCAATGGGTCTATAGTTGGATATGTCTGAGGAGCTACCACCTTTATGGAGTGGGATGACATGAGATATTTACCAGAGGAAGGGGATAGCATTTTCAGATAAGATTCTGTTGATGAGGATAGATATGGGATATGCAATGGCATCTGCAGCTATTTGTAGGTACTCTGCAGGGAGGAGGTCAGCAGCGTGGGTGGTAGGCTTTAGTTTTTTTAGAAATGCTTTGAAAAAACTAGTGGATATTGGTTGGAAGCTAAATTCAGGGTGATTATTGGGTAGATTAGGTGTGTGGTTTAAGTTAGAGGGGGTTAGTTGATTTGCTAGGGATTGGGTTGTTTCAGTGAAAATGTTATTAAAGGTGCTAGCTATGGTCTCTGGAGAACTATGGGTGTAGTTAGCCAGGGTTGGGGTGGTGGAATGACCTGGACGAAGTAGTTGATTTAAGTCTGCCCAGATGTTTTTAGGGTTGTTATGGTGTTTTTGTAAGATATTTTGGTAGAAGCTTTTTTTATCCATTAAAATAGTTTTTTTTGTATCATTCCTGAGTTGACAATATTTTAGATGGTCAGGTGGGGCTTTAGTTGTTCTCCAGCTGGCCCAGGCTCTGTTTCTAGTTTTGATTTTAGCTTTGGTATCTTTTGTGAGCCATGGTGCTGTATTTGATCTAGTTTTAATTGTACGTGCTGGAGCATAGGAATTAAGGGTACTTAGGAATTTAGTGTTAAAGTGATCTATGGCCTCCTCTAATGTTAGATTTTTTAGTTTTGACCAATCAACTGTTTTTAATTTGTTTTGGAATATAGCAGTGTCAAAGTTTTTCCTGTTTCTAACTGTTTTATATTTGAGCTGGTGGGGGTTTCCTGCCTTTCATTTTATGATATAGGTTAGACAATGGTCGCTGAGGTCATCAGGGAGAGTACCAGTTGTGTACAGTTGGGGTTGGTTATTAACTAGGATCCAGTCTAGGATACTTTCCCTGTTGGTTGGTTTGTTTATCCTAGCGGGAGAGGTTATGGTCTGTTTAAACCTAGATAAGTTTATATGGGTGAGGGGGGGTTGGAGGAGCAGGGGTGCCAGTCAGTGTTAAAGTCACAAAGAACTATGGTTTCTTGGGGGTAGGTAGTGGATAACCAGCAAAGGGTATCTTCAAGGGTATTTAAGTTGTTGCCTGGTGGAATGTATGCACAGACGATGTTCAGGTGCTTGTTTTGGTTAATCTGTAGCTTGGTTATGAGGACTTCCGCATTATTGAATTGGGGAGGTTGAATGGTGTCTCTATTAACTTTTGTAAAGGGCTGCTATTCCACCTCCTTTCCTTGTAGCACAGTCTAACCTGTGAATATTGTATCCTGGAGGTAGCATCTCATTGTCAGTAATACTGGGTTTTAGTCAGGTTTCCGTCTGGGGACCACTCATGAGACAGGAGAATGCATCTGCTCAACTTGTTCAGTATCACATTTGAGCTCCCCAAAATGTGCATTGCTATCAGAAAATGTCTTGATACGAGAGTAAGACTTGGTTCTGCCTTATTTGTTGATGTAATGCAAAAGACACTGAAACCACTAAGCAGGGACATAATGAATTATTGAAGAACATTTCAGCAAATATTGTCCCAAAGGGCTTAAGCTTTTGGAAAATACCAAATGGGTTTTCTGAAAGCTCTGAGATTTTCAAAGACTTAACTGAGATATTTAACAAAGCAGATTGTGATATGTTAAAGCTTATAGTCAAGAGAAATGACCAGCTGATTTCACAACTTTCAGCCGAGCTTGATAATATTGATGCAACGCTGAAAAAGGACTTGTCATTTGTCAACTATGAGAACAACTACATGAATATTGTCTCTAAAGTGGATAATTTATGTGGAGATTTAGTGAATAGGAAGCTCAAAAAATCCCAAAGTGATGTCAATGACTGTCAGGCTAGAGCAGCTTACCCTGATTCTCATGGAAACGTAAACAGAAGCCATGAACCAATGAGGAGTGAGCAGGAAGTGTCTTCAGTAGCAGGAAATGAGGTTTGCCCTAATGGCTTTCCTCAGTCAGAGGAGCAGGGTGTATGAAGATTGAAAAGGTTTCAGAAACAGCAAGGGCAGTAGTGATTCCAGCAGAAGAACAGAGGGTTATTATTTCCAATGGGATGCGAAACCGAAGTGGTATTCTCCCAAGAAATAGAGCAATCAGCAGTGAATATTGACGTGATACTGGGACAAAATCCTAAACCACAGTTGGTATGGAACTCTTAAGAATGACTTTGTATCATACAATTTTTCTAGTAAATGTTTCACTTTTGAACATGAGGATGTTTTGTCCAAAGGGCTGAGTTTTGTACCAACAAAGAGAGAAATGTAGCTGAGTTATGGATTTAAAGCTATATACTCGTAAACTAAATTTAACTCTCTGGTTTAAAGACAGTATTTTTAGTAACAATGAGCAAGATTTAACTAGGTCGAGTGTATTTAACCCCCCCTGAATATTTTGAATGATGTTTTTGAAAAAAATTGTGAGCTTGAATTTAGGAAATTGCTATCATCACATTGTAAGAGTGAACTGTTTAACAAAGGAACAAAAAGTGGTATTAAAGCAAATAACAGAAGATGACAACATCAGTGTTATGAAACCCGACAAAGGGGGTGGGTTCATTCTTATGGACACGATGGATTATCGGTCTTATATTTATGCAATATTATTTTCTGATATGTATATTGAAGTCTCATGAAATGAAATTAATATGGCTTTTGCAAGAACTGATATGGTGCTAAATGATTTATTATTGTATGGTCAGCTTAGTAAAAAGGAATTTGATTTATTAATGAACAAGTACCCAGTAATAGCTGGCTTTTTTGGTATTCTGAAAATTCATGAATGTTTGAAAGACTCCTTTTTAGATCTATATAGTGGATTCCAATATATCTAAAGTCCACTATATGGCTACATTTGTAGACCATTTCTTAAAAATGTGTGTTAAAGCATTTCCTTAGATTTGTAAAGACTCATGGCAGTTTTTATCCAAAATTAATGGTTTAGAATTTGATGAAAACTGTATTTTTCTAACAGTGGATGTAGTACATTTATATTCAGTCATACCACATGATGTGGGCCTATCATGAGAGGAGAAAGTTTTATTTGATTTAAATATTATATCAAATGATAAAGTGAATTTAATTACTCTTTTTTAGACTTAGTACTCACCAACAATTTTTTATTCTTTGATGGGCAATTCTTTAAGCAATGTACAGGAGTAGCAATGGGGGCAGCTTGTGCCCCCTGTTTTGCGAACCTGGTAATGATTTATTGGGAGAGTAGATACGTTTTTAATAGCCGGTTTATCTCTTATTGGATGTATTATACTCGGTTCCTGGATGATATTTTTATTTTATGGACAGGAACGAGGAATGACCTTACTGAATTTATTGAGTACATAAATAATACAAGTTTTTTGAAGTTCACCTTTAATATGTCAGTGGATAAAATATCCTACTTGGATATTGTGTTTTATAAAAATATGAAACAGAGATGTTTCCAGTCAAATATTTTCATAAAAAGAACATTTGCTAACACATATCTTCACTTTCAAAAGCTGGCACCCACACTTTCAAAAGAAAGCGGCGGTGAAAGGCCAGCTTGTAAAAATAGCTAGGATGGTTTCAGATGATACCTTGTTTTTAAAAGAAGTGGAAACAGTTTTGGAGATGTTCTTAAACAGAGGTCATCCATTAGCATTTCTTAACAATATTAAGGAAGAGGTGTTTTTTAAAAGATTACATGGTTTTTATAAACCACTATTATCCCCCAAGATATTCGTGATGAATTGGTAAATGTTGATGGGTTTGATTCCCTAGTTATAATGATATAAGTAAAAAATCAGAAATAAATAATGGATTGTGTTTCCTCACCACCTATGCATTAGATAGTCAAATGGTGTTGAATAGTCTTAGAAAAAAATTGGCTATTTTAAAATGTGATAATAGAGTGGGTGAAGGTGTAGGTGAATGCCCTAAGATTATTTTTTAGGAAAGATAAATCTTTCAAGATTTTACTGGTGAGTCCAGCAATGATAAGTAAAGCCAAGAAAGGCATGTTTAAGTGTGGCCGATGCTCCTAGTGTCCATCTATTTTAACTGATTATGAGTATTTAATAAATGGCATAGTAGTTAGACTATGGAATTATTACACATGTGATACATCTAATGTGGTTTATCTTGCTCCGTGCATAGACTGTGGTGCATTCTATGTAGGTAAAACTAGCAGGAAGCTAAAAGAAAGGGTACATGAACATGCTTTAAATATTAGAAAACAAGATGTTAAAAATGCTTTAGCATGGCATATTATTGAATGACCATTATACTCTTTCAATTTTTTTGTTCTTGAACAAGTTGTGAAAGATCAGAGAGGTTTTTGTACAGATGACCATTTGTTAAAATGTGAGTTAAAATGGCAGTTGAAATTAAATGCTACAAGAACACACATGAAACCTGCTCTATTAATTGTTTGTTAAAGTTGAAACATTTAGAAATGTAAAACATTTTTTTAGTGTATATTTCTTTAAATAGCTTTTAAGTATTTCTTTAAACAGCCTTTAAGCATTTTATTGCAGTGATGATTGGTTAATTTGTAATTTGGAGGGATTCTAAAGTGAGGCTGAGGTGTAATGGTTTTTGTATACTTAGGTTCATAGGTTCATAGGTTCATACTAGGCTATCTTCCCTAGGGCATTTATACGCCTAGCCAGAGTGTGTTTGGCTTTCGCCACCCCTTTTAAATTAATTTTGCTATGCCCTTTTTCGAGGTTAGTATACTGTGCCTCTGTCTAACAGTGACACAGAAGTGATACCCGGGGTAAACCTACGATCTCCCATCCACTCATCTAGATTCCTCTTGAAGAGAGTCAATGAGGGACCCTGCCTAACCTGGACTGGGATTTTATTCCAGAGTGAAGGGAGCCTCTGGGTTATGAATCTGTCCCTCCAGCATGTCCTATTTATTTCAGTGCTGAGGTTCAAGTCTCTCGAGCGAGTAGCTCGATGGGTTTTGGATTTTCTGAGGTGCAGCATGTCCATTAATTCCGGGTTGGACATGGCTTTATACGTCAGGCACAGATCGCCTCTGAGCAGGCGGTATGCCACTGAGTAGAGCTGGAGTTTCTTTAACCGGGCAGCATATGGCATCTGTTTGAGCCCTATGATCCTCTTGGTGTGGTACTTTTGGGGTCTTTCCAGTTGCTGCAGGTGTCTGGTAAGGTACATCCCAAAAGGGGCATTGTACTCAATTATGGGCCTGATGAGGGATGAGTAAAGAGGCACGATGACCTCCCCTGATCTAGATGTGAATCCCTTCATGATTAGGTGGTCTATATAAAATGTTTTTCTAACCACTTTGGCCACGTGGTTATCAAATGAGAGATTGCTATCAACTTGGGTCCCCAGGTCCCTAATTACTTCTTTTGTACTTAATGGATTACCACCTATGTGGTAATTTGTGGGCAATTTGTTTTTGCCAAAGGGGATGACTATACACTTTTTGGTGTTTAGCTTGAGGCCATGGCTCTGGCACCAGTTGTCTGTTTCTATGAGGCCCTTTTGGAGGATGCTTGTGTCAGCTGGAGAGTCAATTATGGTGCCCAGTTTGCAGTCATCTGCGAACTTAGTCAGCCACAGTCCTTCCGTGTTGGCCTGTACCTCCGAAAAATATATACCAAACAAGAGAGGTCCCAGGACTGAGCCTTGTGGGATGCCACTTGTAACTGGTTTGGAGTCTGACATGGCTCCAGCAATTCTAACCATGTGGGTTCTGTTCTTGAGCCAGTTTGCAACCCATCTAGTGACATAGGGGTTTATATTTAAGCTGGTGAGCTTATCTATAATGCCCGAGTGGGGTATTGTATCGAAGGCTTTTGCGAGGTCCAGGTAGGCTGTGTGGACCACCTTTCCCTCGTCAATGGCCTTGGTGACTGTTTCAAAGAAATCAACCAGGTTTAAGAAGCAGGATCTGTCCTTAACAAAGCCAAACTGGGTAGGATCCAGTGTCTGTAGGTCCCCAATATCTTTATTTATGAGGTCTATTATGATCCTTTCCATAGCTTTGCAGACCAAGCTAGTCAGGCTTATGGGGCGACAGTTTCCAGGATCTGTTGAGACACCACCTTTGTGGAGAGGGACCACTGTTGCTGTATGCCACTCTTTGGGTACATATCCCGTAGTAAGGCTGAGATTGAACAGTAGTTTTATGTTTGGGTTTAGCTCTTCTTAGAGTTCATGTAGGATGCAGCCCGGGACACTGTCTGGTCGCATTGATGCTGTGTTTTTTGCTTTGGAGAGGGCAGCTCTTACCTGAGCATCTGAGATGTCAGGGGGGCAGCACTCTGCTGGGATAAATATTTGCCCTTTTGGTGGGGGGGGGGGGGATTTTGCGCAGAATCTGTCAGCTAAGATGTTGGCAATGTCTGTGGGTTTGGTGTATTTTTTGTCATTTTGGACTAATTCTGAGCATATCTGGGAATTCCCACCCAGGTTCCTAACATAACTAAAGAAAGCCTTGTGATTATCCTTAGTGCCCTGTGCAATTTTTCATTCGAAGTTGGCCTTAGACGATTTTATGAGTGCCCATAGTTTTTTGCTAATACTGATCAGAGACGCCTTCCCTTTTTGGGATTTTGTTCTATCATGTAGTAGCTTCTTCCTTCTATTGTATAGTTTGTTTATGGCTGGGGTCCACCAGACAGGACATCTGCCTTTGGAGGATTGGGTCTTGGTTTTATTTGGGATTGCATGATCCATGCATTCCTGAAGGTGTTCGTAGAATGCATTTATAAAGGATTCTGTGGTCTGGGTCGTATTTTCCACAGGCCCGGGGGCTTTGAAGGATTCCACCTCAGTTTTGAGGAGTGGGAAATTTGCTTTAGAGAAGTTTTTCACTGTGGTTTTCAGGGCAGGGGGTGGAGTCAGGATGTGAATATCCAGTGAGATTAGTTTATGGTCTGATCTTACCAGTGAGGGATACACTTCTGGTCTGGAGCATAGAGTCCCCATGTTGGTGATGATCAGGTCCAGTATGTTTTCCCCTCTTGTGGGAATGGTAACAAGTTGTTCCATAGCATTTGAGTTTATAAATTCTAGGAAACTTTGGGCTAGGGTGTTGGAGCTAGAGTAATGCTCCCAGTCTATGTTTGGGTAGTTGAAGTCACCCAATATAATGGTGTTTGGAGAGACCTTCATATTTTCCAGTGTTTTCAGGAAGGCCGAGTGGGGTTCCTGGGTTTGGGAGGGTGGTCTGTAGCAGGCTATAAACTGGAAGGCAGTTTTACCCACTGTTAGTTGCACATGGATAGTCTCTGATGCTTTGTGCTGTGCCACCAATCTGGAGGTGTGGGTATCTTTGACGGATATTGATACTCCCCCTCCTTTTGTATTATGGTCCAAGTTTTGGGGCCAAAAAGCATGGTATGA
Source organism: Protopterus annectens (assembly GCF_019279795.1). Taxonomy (NCBI): domain Eukaryota; kingdom Metazoa; phylum Chordata; order Ceratodontiformes; family Protopteridae; genus Protopterus; species Protopterus annectens. The sequence goes on along the minus strand of NC_056735.1, from coordinate 932,801,470 downwards.
GGTATAACCTGGTAGTGCTGGGGTGCTCTCGGGAGCCTTGAACCAGGTTTCTGTTACTGCACAGATATCGATGTTCTCCATGCTAAGGAGAGTTTTGAGTGCGTGCATCTTGAGGTTTAGACTTCTGGCATTGAGTAGCATTACTCTTAGTTTCTTATCCCTTGTGATACCTATGGAGGTGGGTTTGTCTTTTGAGCCTTGTCTAAAAAAGGCACTATGGGGGTAGCAAGAGCCTTTGCCAATATCCGAAAGTCCAGGGGTGACAGGTGCAAGCCGTCCCTAGCGAAGCATTGTGGCTTGTGGAGCATGTCATCCCAGGCTGACAGACATTGGATCCCCTTTGAATGACACCAATACTTAAGCCAATTGTTGAAATTGGTCATCTTGTCTTCATATTGTGGCATCATTCTTGGTGAGGGTAAGATGCTACTCAAGGTCAGGGTCATACTGGCCTGGGCTACATGCTCAGAGAGCTCCTCTATATCTCTTTTCATGTAGTCCAGGGAGGTACATCTCAGGTCATTCACACCAGCATGGACAATGACTGAGTCATATTTGTACTTGCCTTGGAGTGACCTGAGTGCTTGTGTTATGTGGTGGATCCTAGCACCTAACAGGCAGCTCACCATGACCTTCTCCTTGTTCAGCCTGGTGAGCGGGACGTCAGTGTGCCTGACGATAGAGTCACCTATTACAAGTGTATCAGGTGTGTTGTTTAGCCTTAAGGGCTGTGACTGTTCAGCACACTGGCTTTGTGAGCTATGTGTTGCACGTGTTTTGTTTTGGGGTAGCGGTTGCTTGGGTGTCTGCTTTGGAGGTCTCTGCTGCTTAGGCAGATTTTTATTTAGAGCCTCTGAGTATGTTTTTGTGTGTTTATGTGTTTGGTTTGCTGTCGTGGTAGGTCTATGTGAGACTGGAATTGTAGTGAGTGTGGTTTCCTTCTCCTCCTGACTGGTTTCGCCAGTACTGAGTTGAGAGAGCTTAGCCTATAGTATGGCTATATGGTTGCATCTCTCACATGTGTTGGAATTTGTTGGGAGGAGGAGAGGGTTGTCTGTGTACATGAGGCAGTTGTAACATTGCCTCAAGATTCCCAGATTCACCAGCTGGACCGGAGAGGAGATTTACAACTGACCTTTGGACATGCTAGAATAGTATTGGGAATTCCTTTATAATTGAAATAAAAGGGCCAATGGGGAATGAGGTACTCAAGGGGAGTTTGTGAGGGTGTAGTGCTTTTAATATTTTAGTGCTGACTTATATAATTGCTTTAGTGAGCAAGTGCCAGGTAACTTAAAGGGCCAATGGGGAATGAGGTACTCAAGGGGAGTTTGTGAGGGTGTAGTGCTTTTAATATTTTAGTGCTGACTTATATAATTGCTTTAGTGAGCAAGTGCCAGGTAACTTAAATGCAATGTGTTACAGGTAACTTAAATGCAAAAATGACAAACAGTAACTTCCTTTCAAGTGAAACAAGGAAATAAATACAGTAAGCAATGCAGATATCACTAGGGATCCACAGAAGTGCTGAAAAGCCGCGTTTTAGGTGGACTTAGCATTTCAGGGAAATAACAAGCAAACAAACAAGCAGCATACAAATAAAGCTAGATTCAGCAGGCTTGGATCTAGTCTATGCTACAGCAAACAAGGTGTACCAATTTCAGTAAGAAAGAGTTCAGATATGCAGGCACTATAAGCCTTTAACCAGAAATTCCCAGCTCAGAAGGGCAGAGTCCAGCCTCTCCTCCCACAAGAGTGCAGACCACAAACCTTCTTAATGTAAAATAACTGGCCTGAAGCCCAAGTGCTTAAACCAGAACTAATACACTTTTAGAATAACAGACGCTGAGCCCTCAATCAGCAGTTCCCAACTTAGAAGTATGTAAGCTACCTGTCCTGTCACCACAGTGCAGGCCACAAACCTTACTAATGTAAAACAACTGGTCTGAAGCCCAAGTGCTTAATCCAAAAGACTTAGAATGATAGCTACACTTTAATCAAGTTACTACCAAGCAGTAATAAATACAATTGAATACTTTAAAGAATGCCTGGATTAGTGCTCAAGTTATACAAACAAAGCTAGATTCAGCAGGCCTGGATCTAGTCTATGCTACAGCAAACAAGGTGTACCATTTCAGTAAGAAGCAGTTCAAATATGCAGGCACTATAAGCCTTTAACCAGAAATTCCCAGCTCAGAAGGGCAGAGTCCAGCCTCTCCTCCCACAAGAGTGCAGACCACGAACCCTTTCAATGTAAAATAACTGGCCTGAAGCCCAAGTGCTTAAACCAGAATTAATACACTTTTAGAATAACAAACACTGAGCCCTCAATCAGCAGTTCCCAACTTAGAAGGATGTAAGCTACCTGTTCTGCCTCTACAGTGCAGACCACAAACCCTCTTAATGTAAAACAACTGGCGTGAAGCTCAAGTGCTTAAACCAGAATTAATACACTTTTAGAATAACAGACACTGAGCCCTCAATCAGCAGTTCCCAACTTAGAAGGATGTAAGCTACCTGTCCTGCCACCACAGTGCAGGCCACAAACCTTCCTAATGTAAAACAACTGGTCTGAAGCCCAAGTGCTTAATCCAAAAGACTTAGAATGATAGCTACACTTTAATCAAGTTACTACCAAGCAGTAAGAAATACAATTGAATACTTTAAAGAATGCCTGGATTAGTGCTCAGGTTATACAAGTTATACAAACAAAGCTAGATTCAGCAGGCCTGGATCTAGTCTATGCTACAGCAAACAAGGTGTACCAATTTCAGTAAGAAGCAGTTTAGATATGCAGGCACTATAAGCCTTTAACCAGAAATTCCCAGCTAGAAGGGCAGAGTCCAGCCTCTCCTCCCACAAGAGTGCAGACCACGAACCTTCTTAATGTAAAATAACTGGCCTGAAGCCCAAGTGCTTAAACCAGAACTAATACACTTTTAGAATAACAGACACTGAGCCCTCAATTAGCAGTTCACAACTTAGAAGGATATAAGCTACCTGTCCTGTCACCACAGTGCAGGCCACAAACCTTACTAATGTAAAACAACTGGTCTGAAGCCCAAGTGCTTAATCCAAAAGACTTAGAATGATAGCTACACTTTAATCAAGTTACTACCAAGCAGTAATAAATACAATTGAATACTTTAAAGAATGCCTGGATTAGTGCTCAAGTTATACAAACAAAGCTAGATTCAGCAGGCCTGGATCTAGTCTATGCTACAGCAAACAAGGTGTACCATTTCAGTAAGAAGCAGTTCAAATATGCAGGCACTATAAGCCTTTAACCAGAAATTCCCAGCTCAGAAGGGCAGAGTCCAGCCTCTCCTCCCACAAGAGTGCAGACCACGAACCCTTTCAATGTAAAATAACTGGCCTGAAGCCCAAGTGCTTAAACCAGAATTAATACACTTTTAGAATAACAGACACTGAGCCCTCAATCAGCAGTTCCCAACTTAGAAGGATGTAAGCTACCTGTCCTGCCACCACAGTGCAGGCCACAAACCTTCCTAATGTAAAACAACTGGCGTGAAGCTCAAGTGCTTAAACCAGAATTAATACACTTTTAGAATAACAAACACTGAGCCCTCAATCAGCAGTTCCCAACTTAGAAGGATGTAAGCTACCTGTCCTGCCACCACAGTGCAGGCCACAAACCTTCCTAATGTAAAACAACTGGTCTGAAGCCCAAGTGCTTAATCCAAAAGACTTAGAATGATAGCTACACTTTAATCAAGTTACTACCAAGCAGTAAGAAATACAATTGAATACTTTAAAGAATGCTTGGATTAGTGCTCAGGTTATACAAGTTATACAAACAAAGCTAGATTCAGCAGGCCTGGATCTAGTCTATGCTACAGCAAACAAGGTGTACCAATTTCAGTAAGAAGCAGTTTAGATATGCAGGCACTATAAGCCTTTAACCAGAAATTCCCAGCTAGAAGGGCAGAGTCCAGCCTCTCCTCCCACAAGAGTGCAGACCACGAACCTTCTTAATGTAAAATAACTGGCCTGAAGCCCAAGTGCTTAAACCAGAACTAATACACTTTTAGAATAACAGACACTGAGCCCTCAATTAGCAGTTCACAACTTAGAAGGATGTAAGCTACCTGTCCTGTCACCACAGTGCAGGCCACAAACCTTACTAATGTAAAACAACTGGTCTGAAGCCCAAGTGCTTAATCCAAAAGACTTAGAATGATAGCTACACTTTAATCAAGTTACTACCAAGCAGTAATAAATACAATTGAATTCTTTAAAGAATGCCTGGATTAGTGCTCAAGTTATACAAACAAAGCTAGATTCAGCAGGCCTGGATCTAGTCTATGCTACAGCAAACAAGGTGTACCATTTCAGTAAGAAGCAGTTCAAATATGCAGGCACTATAAGCCTTTAACCAGAAATTCCCAGCTCAGAAGGGCAGAGTCCAGCCTCTCCTCCCACAAGAGTGCAGACCACGAACCCTTTCAATGTAAAATAACTGGCCTGAAGCCCAAGTGCTTAAACCAGAATTAATACACTTTTAGAATAACAGACACTGAGCCCTCAATCAGCAGTTCCCAACTTAGAAGGATGTAAGCTACCTGTCCTGCCACCACAGTGCAGGCCACAAACCTTCCTAATGTAAAACAACTGGTCTGAAGCCCAAGTGCTTAATCCAAAAGACTTAGAATGATAGCTACACTTTAATCAAGTTACTACCAAGCAGTAAGAAATACAATTGAATACTTTAAAGAATGCCTGGATTAGTGCTCAGGTTATACAAGTTATACAAACAAAGCTAGATTCAGCAGGCCTGGATCTAGTCTATGCTACAGCAAACAAGGTGTACCAATTTCAGTAAGAAGCAGTTTAGATATGCAGGCACTATAAGCCTTTAACCAGAAATTCCCAGCTAGAAGGGCAGAGTCCAGCCTCTCCTCCCACAAGAGTGCAGACCACGAACCCTTTTAATGTAAAATAACTGGCCTGAAGCCCAAGCTCTTAAAACAGAATTAATACACTTTTAGAATAACAGACACTGAGCCCTCAATCAGCAGTTCCCAACTTAGAAGGATGTAAGCTACCTGTCCTGCCACCACAGTGCAGACCACAAACCTTCCTAATGTAAAGCAACTGGTCTGAAGCCCAAGTGCTTAAACTAAAAGGCTTAGAATGAGTTACACCAAGCAGTAATAAATATAATTGAGTACTTTTAAGATGACGCAAAAGCAAAATAAAGTAGGAAGAAACACAAATACAGTAAAAGCTGATTGTTTTTTCTTTTTTTGAGTGAGCAAATGAGATGGGCCCAAGAGTTACAGGACAGAAACAAGTGCAAATGCAGGCCTTCAAATCAGAAAGTTGAGAGAGATGGAAGACCGCCCAAACGGCCAATAACTACAAACTCTGGTCCAGAACCACTCCTTATGTGGTAGACATGTTACCTAGTGCTTACCACTCCCACTGATAAGCTAGAAGGCTTCCCTCCAACACAGAAAGGCTTGGGGGCTCAGTAGCTTACAAATAGTCCTGGATACTTCTGATGAAGTTTCTATTGGAGAGAAAAGAAAATGCTAAATAAATCAAGTTTTAATGACTTTTAGTGTATTTTTGGTACCGCTGGATTGATACACTGAGATGTCTATGTGTCTCTGCTTATTTGTTGATGTGCCAGACTACTGACATATTGTCCAACTGAATTGCAATTGCTCCTGGAGGAAAGGCATTTTGGAAGGCCTGCAATGCTAAGAGCACTTCCCTCAATTCCAGAACATTGATATGCAAATTGGCCTCTATCAGGGGCCAAGTGCCTTGGACTGTTCTGCCCAGATAATGCCCCCACCCCATCTGTGAGGTGTCCATAGTCACTATGGCCTTGGGCTGAAGTGAAACAAAGGGATAGCCTAAGAGAATTTCCTCAGATTCCATCCACCAGAATAAGACCTTCTGCAATGACCGGTGATTAAAATGGAATGCGTCACTGGATGGGTCAGGATGGACCATTGGGATACCAAAAGCCACTGTAGAAGTCTTGTGTGAAATCTTGCTAGTGGAACTAAGATGATGGCTGTTGCCATGAGCCCTAGAGCTTGAAGGACTAAAAGCACAGGTATTTTGTCATTGGAGTGAATGCTTTGCACTTGGGATCTTATCTTCTGTAGCCTGTGAAAAAGAAGGAAAACTATAGAAATGGTGGTATTTAGGCAGGCTCCTATAAACTCTAAATCAGGCTTAGTTGGAATTTTGATTGATTTACTATAATGCCCAGATGAGCACATAGGCATAGAAAAATAACTATTGCTTGAAGCAGTAAATGCCTGCTGAGAGCAGTGCTGAGCCATTTGTCTGGATAAGGAAACACCTGGAATTTGTGCAGTCTGAAGTGAGCTGTTACTGCTGCCAGACACTTGGTGAACACCCTTGGGGCTGTGATGAGCCTAAAGGGCAGCACTCTGAACTAAAAATGACTGGCTCCTAGCTAAAAGTGGAGGAACCTTATGGAGTGCTTGTCCATTTTTGTGTGGTAATACATGTCCTGATGCTCTCTAGAGCACATCCAATCATCTGCCTCTAAGCAGGGTAGAATAGACTGAGCCATGACCATCTGGAATTTTGTTTGCTGAACAAACTTGTTCAAAAGACTGAGATCTAAAATTGGTCTCAAGTGCCCTGTATGTTTTGGCACCAAAAAGAACCTTGAGTAAAATCTGGATCCTATCTGGTCTAGTGGGATTTCTTGGATGACTCTTTTTTCTAGCAGCTTTTGAATTCTCAGAGCTGCTTGATCCTTCTTCTTGATCTTGGAATGAGACTGAGGAAGATGTAGTAACCTCTGGCAATGATCCTTTGCACCCAAGTATCTGAAGTTATTTGTCACAAGGCTCTCAATTGCAAAGAGAACCTTCCCCCAACTGTTTCCAGAAGTAAGCAATTGGCCCCCTTTCAGGAGCACTGGGAGGGTTTCCCAGAGAAAGAATTTCTGGAGCCCTGGTTTTGTGGGCCACCTCTGCTGCGAGGTTGGGGTCTTGCATTAGAGCTCCCCCTCTACCCCAAGGGGAGCCACCTCCATGTGTGCCTGAAAACACCCTTGGGATGTTTTGAACCACATCTTCCCACTCCTCTGGTTCCCAGAGTAGGACTTTTGGACAACATGAAAAACATATGCCCACTGCAGATAGGGTCTGTTCATCTTTCTTGCACTTGGCTAATGTTTCTCTGACTTTGGGACCAAACAAGGAAGATCCATCAAAAGGAGCATTGACAAAAGAAGACTTAAATGGCTCTGCAAACTAACACAAGCACATCCAGTTGTGTCACCTTATGTTAATGCCGGAACCCACTGCCTTAGTAGTCCCTTCTGCTGCATGAGCAATGAACCTCATGGATGAATTAGAAATAGACTCCAGGGTAACCAGTTGGGAGGCCACTTTATCTTGAACCTCCTCAGATACAGCTCCTGCAAGGGTATCTGACAACTCCTTGATCAGATCCATCTGGAACCTAGTAAAGTCTGCCATAAAATTGAAGGACCTTTAAGCAAATGTCGATGATGCACACACTCGCTTTCTGAATCTGTCCATCACCCTGGACTCTCAGTTAGGGGGATGAACAGTGAAACTCCCTTCTGCATGTTCCTTCTTGGTGGCCGCCATAACCGCTGCGGCATCTACTGCTAACCCCTTAACCCAAAACTGATGGTCCTCTGGTGCTGTAAGAATTTTGTCTGGTCTCCTGGGGATTGGCTTTACGGAGTGTGGAGCCTTCCATGCCCGCTGCATGATCAATTTAATAAGGTTGTCAGCAGAAGAGATCACCCAAGAAGTAGATGGGAAGGCAGCAAAAGCTTGCAGGTACATCAGCTCCTCAGAGGTAGGGTCTTTGAGCTTCCTGCCACCCCTCTGTTTCAGTATTGCTGAAATGTGCCCAAAGGAGACATCTTCTGGAGTGACCGAGGGGAAACCTCCCCATCATCGAAGTCCATGTCTTCTGTGACAGATTATTTTGGGGAATGTAGGTGTTTTTTCTTACACATCTTTTTCTGGGGCTTCTCCTCAGTGGGGATCTCTGTGGAGGACTTGGAAGAAGAGGGACTCTGAGCAGGGGTATTCTGTAGCTTTGGTGCTTTCTGCCCAAGTGTGAAGGTTGGTGACAACTCTGAGCAAGAGGGAGTCCTGGGATAATACTCTGATAGGGGAGAGGCCAGCTGAGATCCTGCAGAGGCCAATGCCTCTCCATAACTTGGAAGGCAGGTCCCCCAAAGAGGGATGGAAGCTCGGAACCGAGAAGGTCAACCTCAGAACCGTGGTCCCACCCCACTCCAATGAACCCACCCCCAAAGCGGGAACCAAGGAAGGAAGAGCCCATGCCAGCTGAGACTCCAGGAGTCAAGGACGGCCCTGAATACAAAACTGGAGCTGATCTGAGCTGCTTGGACCCAGCAGCTGAGCTGTGGACCCAGGAGCCCTTCAGTTCTGATGGAACCAAGGAACTCAAGGCAGACTCTGGAACCAAAGGTGTAATGGCTGTAGGCACCGGAGCACCTGGAACCAGAGAAATCAGAGTTGTAGCCTCTAAACCCTCATAGGAGGTCAGAGGAGGAAATTTTGATGGAGTCCTGGAAGATAAAGTCCCATCTCCAGAAGGGAGTGGGGCTTGAGGAGATATGGAAAGACCCTGAGCCATTAGGAGCTGATCTACCAAACTCATGATGTTTACTTCAGTCAGACTCCTGGAGGAATGAACAGAGAAGCCTGAGGGAGATTCTAGTCTGTCTAGAAATGAGCTTGGGAGCTGTACTACAAAAGGGTCAGTTGAGGGGGAATATCTTGTCCTGGCAAGACTGATGAGACTCGATTGTGGCACTGGGGAGAAATCAGTTCCAAAATTTGGGATAGTGCTACAGGGGGACAGGGTACCGAGTCAATGGTGCTGAGGTGGCCAGCACTGTGACCTGTGGTACACAGGTAGTTACCACAGATGGTGCCAAAGAAGTCTGTTCCAAAGATTTTTAGTTTTAAACTTTGGTTCAGCAGGAGGTATGGGAAATTAAGATTTGTGTTGCTTGGCCACCAAAGCCAAAGGGGATGCCAGCATTGCATGACTCCTCTTCTGTCCATATTCATATTTTGAAGAAGAAGAGGGGGAAGAAGGTGAGGATACGTCAGACTTGGACAGAGCCTCCTCAAAAGAAGCCTTAATCTGGCCTTTTGAGATCAATTTATTTTTTCTTTCTATGAGGGCCCATTGACTGAATGCTTGACAAATTGCACAGTCTTGCTGTAGATGTGCTGGGCCCAAGCAGTACACACAAGAAGAATGCCCATCAGAGTTGGGCATCTTCCTACCACAATCTTGGCATTTTTTAAAACCATGAGTTCCCCTAGATTTGTCCACCATGTTGATTATAGAAAAAAAAATATCACCTTGCCTTGCAGAACTAACACACACACACACACACACACACACACACACACACACACACACACACACACACACACACACACACACACATACACACAAAAGGAATGGCTATCAAGAATGGCAGGAAAGGGGAAAGCACTAATAACGGTGGTAGAAAACAGATACCTCTAGGTAAAAAACAGTACACTCACTTGCGGAAAGGAAAGTGAGATAGAAAAACTATCAATAGAAAAGGGAAGAACTACTAATGATGGTATGGAAGAACAGTGAAGTGTAAAAGGAGAGGGATAGAAAAAGCAAGTAAGGCAATCTGAGTAGAATAATATTTAAATATATATATATATATATATATATATATATATATGTATGTATGTCTATATATATATATATATATATATATATATATATATATATATATATATATATATATATGTGTATATATATATATATATATATATATATATATATATATATATATATATATTATTATATATATTTGGGTCTACTTGAAAACACCGACACACCAAAACACGGATGGCAAGAACACCGAGACCGGAAGATCGACAGCTGATATGACAGACAGTTTAAAAGCACGAAACTTCACATGCCCAACAAACCACATTCGCCCCAATCAACAAAACAAAACAAATACCTTTTCCAAAAAACACACACACAACACAAGCACACCAAAAATCTTACAAACCTACACTAAACCTTAAATAAACAACTATCTATCCACTAACCTTAACCCAAGCCTAACCCTAAGGTCAATCACTATCGCTAACTCACCTAACCCGCGCCCTAACCCTAACTCACTTAACCCGCCCCTAACCCTAAAGTCTGTCACTATCGCACACTTACCTTACCTGCACCCTAACCCTAACTCACTTAACCCACCCCTAACCCTAAAGTTTGTCACTATCGCATACTTACCTTAACATGTCGGTGTTCTCAGCGTCGGGCTTTTAAACTGTCCGTCATCTCAGTTGTCGATCTTCCAGTCTCGGTGTTCTCATCGTCGGTGTTTTGGCGTGTCGGTGTTTTCAAGTAAACCCATATATAGATATATATATATATATATATATATATATATATATATATATATATATAGATATATATATATATATATATATATATATATATATATATATATATATAAAAAGCTGAATTTTAAAGAAGAAAACTATGAAATGTAACTTAGCTGATAGTTATAGTTCATAGTTCATAGTTAAGTACTAAGCTAACTGCCCTTGTGAGCCATTTTAAGCCTAGTCAATTATCCCTTGTGAGACTCGAACCCTGCACCTTTTGTTTGTAAGGCAAACACCTTAACCGTTAGGCCACCCTCCCAAGCCAAAATTCAAATCCAGTGGTCAGATTCGAACCCAGGATACCATGCACTAGAGTCAAGCTACTAAACCACTAAGCCATGACAGCATGAGAGAATCTGGCTGACTTGTCTTGTGATAAGAGCGGCAAATGAGATATGAGGTAATCTGGAGATGGGTATTCTGGGAATAGACTCAGCTCAAGAGTTTTTGTCTTGTGTGAGCTGTTATAATGGCCAAGCCAGTTCCAAAACTTGGAACTGAGTCCCAAAGATCAAGGATAAATGAAGATTGACAACATCAGATGCAGATGTTAACAACACTCTGGAAATTCATGGGCGGGATCAGCCTGATTTACTTACAATGATTTTGTGCAGTGCAAACAGTTTAGAGCACCATCATATCATTTCAGTCACATTGTACAGGGTGCTCAGAATTCACTCCATGTAAATGGCTTAGAATTCAGTTCAGGTAAATCACTCACAGTTCAGTTCCTCTCCCACTTGAGACGCCAATGTCTTTTGTACTCAGTCTTTCACACTGTACTAGCCACTGCCTTTAAATCTCTTTAAAATTCATCTCTTTTATCTCTCTGACTATTTGACTTTCCATTTTATAAGCAAGGACGTGGCTTACTCCAGACAAAGTGCAGGCAAGGATTCTCTCCATGACTGTCCCAAAATTGCAGCCCAGACTCTCCACTGTAATCACCATGGAGCACTGTACTACATGACCCCCTCTCATCTCTGACCTCTGAGAATCAGGATCTTTAACAAGTCAGATCTAGCACTATGGTCAAGTTGGAAATGACATAGAACCACGGTTGCCTAATGCTATGCACAGTTCTCAGTGACAAGAACTCTCCCTCTAGGTTTATTAAGTTGGTTGCTTGATCTAAAGAAATTTTCCACTTGGTCCTTGGCAAATTTTGCTTTAGTGCATTCATTTTTTTAGCTTTGATTTCTGTATCACATTTTACAACTTCTCATGATGAAAACATATGTAGGTTCAATTTCTGCAATTGTCAGTTTAAGTTGATTCTCTCTGTGTAATGACTTTTTTCTTTTTACATATTTTTATTAAAGGTGCATGTTCTGACAGCAATTTCCATTTTCTTCTCTCTGTTTCAATGCATTTGTGATTAGCTATATCAATCTTTCTTTTTGGTTCTGCTATGTTGTATTTAATGACTAAATTTCCATTTTCCAGATTTTCCCACTTACTGTTGGTATATCTGGATATGTCTTTCATGACTTTAAGCTGTGTGAAACTCTTGCTTTGGTCTATGGGAAGTGTCTCAGTCTCAGTCTCAGTTTTCATTTACAAAGACTTCCTTTTCCTTGGATCAGTTTAACAATTTATTGGTCATACATTTTGCCAGATAATGTTCTCCCTTCTTCTTGTAGCATGTGACACAAAGCTTTCCTTTTTTGCACGTGTTCCAGTTCTGAGATGTGTTGATTAAGTGTACTTCAGTCACTATTATTACTTTCTGTATTTCTTTGAGTTAATCTGTGTGAACTCCCCACTTATCATCTTATATTTCTTTTGTTATGGAGACTGGGCTAATCGCTGTTGTGAGTTTGAGTCTGTGAACAATGTCAGCTCTGTTTGTGACCTCTTGAAGTTATGGTTTTAGTCTGCAATTCTCATCTTGTATGTTCTGGTATTTCATTTCAGGTCAAGGAGGGAGCTGTTAACCCTGAGTAGCTCCTGCCACAGTTTGGTTTCCCTTTAGACATTGTAAACACACAGTGTCACTTTGGGTTTAAGATGAACTTTTTTTTGTCACTCAAGGTCTAACACAAATCACTTTGTACGTTTTCATTTTTGATTTGTGATGTTTGTTGATTTTTGTGCTTTCTTTGGTATTTTAATATTACCACTCATACATAAAGTTCAGACAGCTTATTGGATAAATCATCTGTCTGTATGCCTGTTCTACTTTGGCACCTCTTTAGTTGGTCAAATTCAGTCAACAACCTTGTAAGTCTCAATGCTGTTTCATTTTCTTGCTCAGAAATCATTTGTTCCACAATAGCTGTGAGCTTTTTCTACTTGAAGACAGTGTTCCGTGAAGGTCTAAACATTTCTGCTCTATCTAACATTGTCTTGAAAGTCATATAGCATTGTAACAGGGTTCCATTTAATTTCTGTCATTCTTATTTAATCTTTTGTTTTACCACTATATTTCCTATAAGAAGCACATTGCCAGTTTCTAGACATTTTCGTTTCTTAACAATACTAAAGTTCTGCCCCTCAGCATCATCCATTTTAGCTCACTTAGAAGCAGAGGCAGCATTATTGTTTTAACTAAGGTTTCACTTTGCATGTTTAAAACACCAGACGGCAAACCATTCATCTCTCTTGCCAGTAAGAGGTACTTTAGTGCAAATCACCTACATTACACTATAACATAATTGACTAACACTACTTTCTCAGTATAACATAGTGCGGCAGCCCCACTAAGGTTTGGCTTTACTTCAATGACAGCAACACAAGTACTGTTCTTATTACTTTCTTTGCCTCTCCTTTTTAGTACAGGCACCTTACAACCAGTTTACTGTTTTCACACAAAGGAGACTTGCCCACAAGTTTCTTTGTCCACAAGTGAGAGTGGGTGGAGCTCTTTATGAGCTTTTAAATTCATTCCTGACTGAAGACTGCCTTCATCTTATATAGCCATCTTGTTGTCAGTATGAGTAAAGGGTCATCTATCAGACTTGAGTTTCATCAATAATGTATTATAGGTTGGCCTATCTGTGCACTGGGTTTAGTAGAGTTTTAGTTCCCCAGTTACCACAAGCTGTCATTACTAAAAAAAAAACAAAAAAAAAACAGCGATGCCCCATTTTAGCTTCCCTGACTATAGGAAGGGCTATTTATTGTTGGAAGTTAGCTTCTAAGGCTAACTTTGTGAGAGGAAATACAAAAAATATAGTTAGCTGCCTCTCAGATGTCCAGGTTTTTGTATCACAGCAGTCACAATAATGACAGGCCACTAGGTTTCAGATTTCATGTTTTCAAACATATTTTTGGACTGTTATACTGGCAACTTTCAAAGTTAAAAGAGTTATTTTTAAATTGATACCACACACTTTTTTGTGTGGAATCATGGAAACTGTCCAAGGGTCATTCCTTAGGGTAGTTATTAAGTTGCCTTATAATGGAAAGATTTTCATTTAATCACTTGCAAGATTTTTCACATGCAGTTTTTATTCAGACACTGAAGGAAAGATGACAATGGCGAACTTCTGAGGTCCAGGACTTTATTTCTGAACTGAAAATGGTCAATGTCCAAGACAAGAATGCACTAAGCAAAAGGTAGCTACAGCCTTCTACAAGCCAAAATATCTGTCATCTGCCAACCAGCTAAAAAGCCAGAGAAATCATAAAGAAGTCCCTACTACTGTAGAGGTTCCGGCAGAAACAACAATCCCTCCGGCAGAGCTGAACCCAGGGGTGATCCACAGAAAGGGGCCAACAGTAGATAAATAATAATAAGAGACTACCATAAGAGGGTAAAAAAAAGTACTGGGGAAAGACAGTGTTTGACTAAGACTAGTGTTTAGAATTTGTACATGAAAAGCTGTCTACATCAGCAACTGTGCTGAATCAATCTGCACCTTCCTTAGCACGGAATACAATAACAACTGACTCTGATTTAAGTGTAGCACAGTTGTTAGCTCCTATGTCTTTAGGCAACAGGGAGATAACTAGCCTTCCAGAATCCCACATCACACCCCTTGTTGCAGTGAGTATTAAAGAGAAACAGTTTGGAGTGACTATATTGATGTTTTTTTTATGTAATTGACACAGGGGATCCAAAAGATTATTGAATCAGATAACACAGGATCAAAAGACCTTGCGGTGACATTGGCTGCCTTAGACAAGAAGGCATCCTCTAAAGGGCTAGTTAGATGCTGGGATAATTGGATGTTGGGTTTTAGGGTCTACATGGCCATCCTCAATGAAAAAGACCCCAGACAGACTCTCCCTTTATCAGCATATTTTCTCTCAATTAAGGAAGTCCACTACATTTGATCATTTGATGGGGATCTTCATGGTCCTGATCAGCACTGCAAGAAATTAAAAGTGACTTAGAAGTTGATTGAGTGGGATCAATGTAATTTGGATATATGGCTTACCATTATGTTGGACAAGCCCTATTACTCAGTTGTCTCTACACCTCTTAGTGCCCAGACCAATATTAACCACTGGAGGAATTTTTATAATGGAAAATGTAATGGCCATCCTACAGGTTTGCCCATGCATTTTTTGCATTGTGGGTATAACCAGCCAGCCAGCGGGTGTTGGGGTAAGGGGGACAAGTCTCCACAGTACTTGATATGGGGCCAGGTGAAAAGAGAACCAATCTCAATTTTGAAGTTGCATCATGAGGGAAACCCCTTTTTTGCAGATTCATGTCAACCCAGCCCACAACCAGTCACACAATCAGAATGCATCATTCCCTAATCAGAGTCACTAAGTTAGCAGAAAAACTATTCAGTTACCCTACAAGACTGCAGCATGATTTCTCATTTCAGGATTTGGGTCAGGTTTCACCATCCAGTCATCAGTCTCTTATGATTCTCAAATGATTAAGAATCTAAGCTCTGTCAAAGGTAAAGAGGCCATAGTTGCAAAACTGCTTAAAAAGGAATTACAAATGGAGAGGATCATTGGTCCATTTGATCAACTTTGTTGGCACACAGTTCAGCTGTCCCTTACTAGTTTGGTACCAAAAAAGCAGGAAGGAGAGTTTCTGTAAATTCACTCCCTCTGTCCCCAACTGGTTCCTCGGTCAACAATTTTATAGGAAGCATCTAAAATACATTATGTGTCTCTTGACCTGGTAGCTGAGGTCATAAAAGGCTTTGGTTATCTTTGGCTCTGCAAGCTGGACATTTAGTCTGCCTTCCAATTGCTTCCTATTCGAGAGATTGATTGACCCCTCTTAGGTTTTTGCTCTGAAGGGACATTCTTCTTTGACAGAGCAATGTCTGTGTGTTTCTCCCTAGCCTGCTCAGTTTTTGAAATGTTCAGCATGTCTCAATACAGATGCTGACAGCAAAAGGTCCTGGGAAGGATGAATTCCCTTGCCTGAATGGCTTAATGATTATCAGAAATGGGGAGGAGGGTACAAAACTGAGCATAAAGGTATTCTTGAATTTATGCCAGGACTTGGGAGGGCCCTTGGCTCCACATAAGCTAGAGGGTCCCAGCTAAACCATTGCGTTTCTAGGCTTAGTGACTGATGTACCATCTATCTCCTTTAGGCTTCATGCTGACAAGCTGCAGTGCCTTAGTATTACTACTGATAATTTCCTCAACGTAGGCTAGGATTACTACTGATAATTTCCTCAACATAGGCTAGGTTAAAGTCAAAGAAGTCATGAGGCTGCATGGACTTCTTAATTTTGCTTGTAGGACCATTTTTCTCTGGCATATCCTTTCTTAGATACCTATCAAATTTACTATAATGCTAGAAAAGTAAACAGTGCTGGGTACATATTATGAATAGGATTAAAGAAATCCTCAGGGCTTCTCAGACCTTTTTTAATCCCTACAGTGAGGCCATGTTATGGCAGTAATGATGGATTACCTTGGATGAGATGCTGTTCTTGGATGCAATGGCATGGTCCAGAATGGGTGGTTTCTTCCAACTGAGGTGGCTGGCTAAAAAATGGCACTCCTGTTGGCCAGATGACTGGAAGCAGGACATTTTTTTAGAAATCCTTCCCATTTAGGTTGCCATTTTGATTTGGCAAGATCACATTGCTAACAAGAGGCTAATATTTTACTCAGACAACCAAGATGTGGTTTGGTTATTAATAAAAGATCTTCAAAGTCCATGTCGGTCCATATAGTAATAAGGTTGTTGGTCCTGTTAAGTTTAGAAATCAATTTAACTTTTTTCAAGAGACTACATTCCAGGGAAGGATAATGTTATTGTTGAAAGTTTATCCTGGATCCAGTTCACCAGATTCCAGCAACTGGCTCCAGAGGGAGAACCTATCAGGTCAGAGATTCCACATGAAACTTGGCTGACTGGAGAAGGTTAGTCAGTACCATTATAGCCAAGTTATGGGCTCCAAATACTAAAAACGGCTAATTCATCTTTGCTGCAAGCATTTATAAATTTTATATGAATCTATCCTCCCTTGGTGAAAATTGGTCCTTACCAGTTTTGACTGAATGTATAGTTCAAAGATGTTTATTAAAGGAAGTACCCAGCACATTAACACATACACTTGGTAGCTTTGGGATGGTTAGCCCACTCTGTGTGTCTTGCAAATATTTTATGACACTAGCTGCTTGGTAGGTTAACTAAAGGCTGGGAAAACATTAGGGGAAAATTTCAAGACCCTATAAAGACTTTTGGCCTCCCACTTTTGAGGCACATCATTATTGGCTGTTGCTATACTTCAATGGACTACTATTCTTTCATTTGTTGGGTCACGTTGTTTACATGGCTTTATAAGAGAGCATTAAGAATGAAGTTTTGCTGGGAAGATGTGATCCTAACAAGAGATTATATTCTGATATGGCAAATGAGGACCAAGACAGACCAGTCTGGGCAGCTGGACCAAATTTGCTTAGAAGGAGGTAAGCTTTTAAACTCATTCCCAGCTGAAGGCTGTCTTCACTTTAGTGTAGGTTCATCATATCCGTCCTACCATCCCAGCATTGGCTTGCAAGCTCCTGATGGCATAGTACATTATCCAAGCATGTTTTATATTGGTGTAGGAGAAGTTGGTTCAAGAGTCAACCATCCTTTGGAATTCTCTCTCCATTTAGTTCAGTGGCCTCTAGTGCTTAGTGACAGGTTGGAAGGACCTTCTCTCTCCTTTTAGTTCAGTGGCCTCTAGTGTTTAGTGACAGGTTGGAAGGACCTGCGAGGCAGGATGTATAAAAGCAAGTCGGCAAGGGGGAACTTGTAATCCACCAACCTTGGTGGGTTGTGAGGTATCTGAGGGGAATGGGTTACACACCTGGCTGGTATGATACAGGGCCAGAACCAGCTTTGGTATGCCAACCATCTGAATGATATATTTAGTTATATTTATGGTTCAATGGTTAATATGTTATCTTGGTTATTATTAGTTATTATTATTTGTATGATCCAATATCAGTCATGTGTTTCTTATTACTAAATGGTTGCAAAGTAAATCTTGATCTGCAGTTATTGACTCTTCTCAAGCAAACAGTTTTCTTTGTGTCTTATATAGCAGTGAACCTCCTTTTCACTTTGAGGGGGTTTAGTTGCAAAAATTGTATCTCTTTCTTGCCTTATACAGCAATGGAACTCCTATTGCATGTTGGAGGGTTTACCTTTTTAGAAGTAACACCAGTTTTTTGCTTTGCTTAAAAATAAACACCATGTCAGAGGTTTTAACTTCTTAAAAATCAGCATTTTTTCCTTGCTTTACTCAGCACTAAATGATCCTTATTTCCTTTTAGAGGGATTAAACTTCTAAAAACTTCAGCTTACTTTCACGTCAGCTTCTCAAAATGCCAGTGGTGCTTTGGGTAAAGCAAATTTATCTCACACAACTTCTTGTTACAAGTCTTGTGGTCTGAAAGCAGCTAAGAACTTTCTTTTCATGCTACCCTGTAACTAAAGCAAATGCCCACTTAAATTGAAGGAGTAAACCTCATTATAGGCTATAGGATAAATAATATTGTAAGGATACCAATTCTTTAGTAATAATTCTGTACTCCTGTGTCTTATACAATTTGCACAGATTTTTATTTACTGATCAGACAGTACTGAATTCAGTTCAGTGCTTTGTAGAATTAAAAAAAATTGCCAAAGGCAAAACCAAATAAAATTCACTGCAGTATAAAACTCACCCATTTCCCAGGGTTTCCATATAATGTAGAACTTTATTTTTTTTAGCAAATAGCTGATGCACAAGATTATGTGGTATTTTCTACTAACACAATAGTTCAGATTCCATAGAGTTTGCAGAGAGCAAACCATGTTTTAGCAAGAACTATGAATAGCCAAGTAATTTGCAAATATGCCCAACGCTATGGAGAATACCTCAGCACAAGGCAGACATAACAGTGATGTCAGCGCAACCACAATCAGTCATGTCAGATATGTATTCTAGGAAAAGTTCATGAAGTATTGTATGTGCATCACCAATGCACATCTACAGAATTTATACAAGCCCAATGGAAATTACATTAATACATGTAAATTAATAAATGTGCATCAAACATTATGTCTGAAAATGACAAATATTTGCATACACAGATATTCCTGTAATCCATAGATGGACATATATTAATATACCACTTTCAGTTTGTGGAATTCAAACTAACCCACAAAATTTCTAATAAAATTATATTAAGTATGGTGAAAGGCAATCACGTCACCTCACCATGGCTAACAGTAGCTAACAATGGGTGTGGGATATTTGTGGGGAACACAAGTAAGGAAAACACCCTAGGACATGGGGTAGTAGAAAAGCAAATGTGGGTTGAGGGTGAAGAAGAGGGGTGCATAAGAGGTATAATGGAATAGGAAGGTCAGTGGGAGTCAGAGTGGCATGGGTATATTTTTGGTTGGGAATTTTCCCCATTTTATGTTAGAATATAAGGAAATGGAAACAATGGAAAAGACATGGAAAGAGGAGGTGAGTAAAGAGTAGGTGCAAACATATACAAATATGATATGACATGACAGACCAAGGTCAGAAATACACATAAAAGATAGGTGAGGTACACAGACATCACACATATACACCATACAACACAGGTAAAGGAAAAATGACAAGTAGTACAGAAAAGAGCAATGCTCTGTGTGACAATCTCCATGCTTCTCTGCATCTCTTTCTAGTTGACATATAGCACATATTTATATGGTTAACAGCATGTTATCATAGCCATCCAGCACTAATTGCTGCAGTACACATTTTCTTGCTGTCTGCCATTCCTACATGAACAGGTATGTCTCTGTGTGGATACCTCTGTTACTTAAGGCATTGTAATATGGTACTTCACATGAAGAATACCCCCCTATACTCACCGTACTTCTGTTGATCTATTTCCATTTTGTATCCCCATGCTGATCTAAAGTTCCCATGTGTGCCTTCTCATATCTCACTGATTCCTGCATGTTCCATGTCTGCTATGTAGTCACAGTCTTTGATGCTCGCCTGACTGAACATATTCTTAACTCTAACTGAGTCATGTTGCAGCAATATCCTGTGCATCAAAGTATTGCTTTATACGTGACATTTCATGTCTGGCACGGGATGTGAGACTTTGTTTTCCCATTCTGGTTGGTCCTTTGTATGTCTGTAATTATTCATGCTCTTCTATGCTGTTTACCGTATTGTACCACAGTGTTGCACCTCACACAATACTCTGAGTGATGCATCTATGTTAGTGTAAAACTCCTGCTTTATTGTTTGTTTTTGTGCTGATATAATTGCATACATTGAATGGACATAGAGATTTGTGGTACTGGATATTTGACTGCTAACTTCATATGTTAGTTATCTGTATGATGATATCATACCTATATTACCATACCTTAATTTGTGCACACCTCATGCATGTCTCACATTTGCTCTTCCTGTGGTGATGTTTCTTCTGTATGTGTCCAGATGTGTTCCTTGCTGAGTGTAGTGTAACTTTATTTGTGATGAATATTTAGTAAAAATAATCCATCATTTATGAATATTTAATTTGTCACTTAGGTTGATAAAAGGGTTATATAACTAGTAATCTGGTAAAGTCATCAATTATCAGGAATATATATTCTCCTATTCTCTAATTAACCTACAACTATATCAGTGTTTGCTTATGTTAGACCATGACTGCAGTGGTAAGGATAACATCTGACTTGTTCATAATTTCCATTTGTCATATTGCTTACTGGTACAGATTCTAATCATTATATTGGACTGATACATCAAGCAACAATGTAGCATAGCTTCCATGCAATTGCTTATTTGGAGAAACCAAATCATTTCTCTTATTATATCTTTCAGTTTTAAACAACACAGATATATTTCATGAGCTATTTTAAAGTTATTGCTTGCAGTAATGAATTAAGACTCATCCTGTTTTTTCAATATGACATTGTCAATAGATGATATAGTTAAATCATGTGGTTCCCTTGCATTTACAAGATCAACCAAATCCTAAATGCCTACAGTCCCCAGTACACTGCACTATGAGCATTTCTCCCCCACTGAAATGGCTACCTGGACTTTCTCACCTATCATGGCTCCAGCATCATATTTACAATATCCATCACATCCTAAGTGCCTGCAGTGTACTTATTTTTGCTCACTACTGTGGCTTCTGCGTGTATAAATAATCTGCATCTCTAGCTAGTGGTATGCACATTACTCAGACTCTTTTAGCTCAGTTACTGTCCTTCCTTAGCCATAAGCTATTTGCTTTTCCTCCATTGCTTTTTTATTTCACACAGCTCTAAACAATTGCTAGGAAACCCATATCTGCCTTATATGAGTTCAATTTTTTAAAATGCATGGAAAATAAAAATACCTCATAAGGGCACTGACCTAGTGTATACTGTTGTAGCTGTTTGTCTTTTCTATTGATGCTGCCTGGTCAGCCTTGTGGTTAAACCTGCTCCTTTTACTCTTGCTAACTCCGCTCCCCTACCCTACCTCCAATTACCACCCCCCACTATGTCTACATTTAATTTTAATTAACCACTCCCATAATCTTAATTAACCAATCACACAACCATTCCTCTACTCCAATTTCAATTAAATTTAAGCACTCAACTCTACTCTCCCTATAAATTGTCTCTACACAAACTAATCGCACTAACCCACATTAAGCATCTACTAGCACCTTAGGATATAGCCAAATAAATATCCCACTACTAAATTATATTTCAAACACTCCCATAACTAAATAACCCATCATTGTCTACATACTTTACAAGAATAAATACCCATCCTTTAAAAGCCAGGCCCAGGTATCAACTCATCATAGTCTCTCAAGTCCTCACAATCACCTCTAGATTCCACAGAGTAATATTACACAAAACATATAAATAGTCAATAAATCACATGCAACTGTTGCTATTTACTCACCAATATTGCTTTAATAATAGAAACACGGCTAAAACCAGATATCAGCAATAATGAAATTATACCTCCAGGGTATAATATCCTTAGGTTAGACAGAAAAAAAAAAAGGAGGCAGCACAGCCATTCTTTTTAAAAATAACCTCAGTCTAGTGCCAATTACTCAAAGCACCCGACTTCAAAAATGCAGAAGTGTTTACAAAGCTAATAATTAACTCTAGAAAACACTTAAATTGGTGCCTACAGTTCCCCTAGTAACAACCTCTCCACTGTTGAACAGATTCTCCAGTGGGCATCAACCACCCTTCCACAAGAAACAATCATCATGGGTGATTCCAACATACAGTAGATTAGTACACATGTGACTCTCAAAGGCCAACTAATCACATAATTCTTCATAGCTTCTCCCAAATAATTCAATTTCTTACTAGGGCTGACAAAATATCTAAGAGTCAGTCCATCCTGGACTGGATCCTAGTCTACCCATTCTCTCTTTACACTCTGGTCATCTCCTAGATACCTTTAGCAACCATCAACCAACCTATTTGCTAATACATGGTATAAATTCATTGAAACTCAATACTCACCACTAAATACATAATAGAAGAAAATTTCCCCCCAAAGCCTTCATATCTACCCCAAAATGCTTTAATTGGCCACCACTCAAGTACTCCCCTCTAGGTAAAGCCATAGTTTTTTTAATTCCACTTTCCTTAGCATCCTGGACTATCTTTCTCTTCCACCGACTATAAGAATAAAATCCAACTTTGCACCTTGGTTAACCAAGGAAACAAGATCAGTACTGAAAATGAAAGATAAACCTTGAGAAATGTGGCATACTAGCAAAACCTCTGCATATAAACAGGCTTGCCTAGAATTAAGAAACAAATCCAAATAACAAATTAGACAAGATAAAATAAACATTTATAGTGCTAGCCAAGCAAAACATCAAAATAGTCCTCAAATATTTGGTCTGCAATAAAAAACAAAAAAGAAAAACCATGATAAAGCTACAGCCTTTAAAGCACAGCAGTAATACAAGAAAAAACAACTGATTAGCAATGCTAAAACTCTTTATTAAAATATAACACAACGCTTTCAGACAAACAATCCTTTTTCAGTGTCATACCAGACAGAATAAAAGGCACAATTAAATAACAGTTTGCCAAAATCTCAAGACACAGCTCAACCAACCACAAACTAATATCAATAAATCTATACGTTTAAAAAAATTAATTCAAAAATACAATCATTTCAAACACAATTCTTTCTGTGCCTGTGTCTTGTGAGTTCTACCATTGCTAAGCCATTGTTTTTTTAATTGTCTGCAATATAAAAAAAATTGTACAATCAAGGCAAGCTAGTACCCCCTCCCCATCAACCAATACTAAAGACAGCATGCAGTTTAATAAATATTTCCCAAAATCATCTTAACCCTTACAAATAACAACTGCTCTTCACCTCCACCACCCCACTTAACATCAAATCAGTATAGCAATACCTTTTCCTTCCAACCTGTCCCTACATAAATGATAAAAAAAGCTTAAGCCAACAACCCTAGCAGCTGATCAATTGCCTGCAGAGTATCTCAAAATCTCCGCTGAAGCCATCTCCTATCCTCTATCCATGCTTATTAATAGATCCATCTCCAAACAAAAAGTGCCAGCAATTTGGAAAATATCACATATTATCCCATTGCATAAAGGCGGTAACACAACATATCTATCCAACTACCATCCCATAGGATCTTATCACCTTTATCCAAAATTTTACAGAGATGCATTCACTCTCAATTACTAAACTATCTCCCAGCTAATAAATTTCTATCTAGCACTCAGCATTGATTCTGACCAAAACATAGCACATCTACTGTCCTGATGCCATCTAAGCACTCAGTATTGATTCTGACCAAAACATAGCACATCTACTGTCCTGATGCCATCTACTAACACTGGTAATCAGAACATAAATGATGGCAAACTAGTATGCTCTATCTTTCTTGATCTATCCAAAGCTTTTAATACTGTCACTCATAACAAACTCATAACAGCTCTTTCATATCTTAAACTCAGCCGCTCTGCTATAGCATGGTTCCAGGATTATCTGGCCAGATGACAGCAAATAGCAACAAAATCTCTTTCCTCTTCAGTCAGTCACTCTGGGAGTTCCACAGGGTTCTATCCAAGGTTCTCTCTTCTTCACACTATTTACTAACAATCTTCAGACTTCTAACTGCATGCATCTGTTGTCCAGTACACAAACGACTCAACTCTAATATGTGCTACTCCCACACTCATAGAAATTCAACTTACAAAACAATAATCCTTCTCTGCAGTAGAAACTTGGCTAGCTAATGCTCAGCTCATATGCTTTTTCAACCCAAAAGAGTCACTGACCCTCACCCCCATCCTTCAATATCTCATCATCAACTAATAGAATTATTTCTCTTGTACCGAATACTAAACTTCTTGGTGTAATAATAGACAGCAATATGGAATTTGACATTCACATAGCCCCGTCAATAAAGAAAGTACAGAAAAAAAAAACGGGTTACTATATAGACATAAAAATTCCTAACAAACAACACAAAAGCCACCATTGTTAGAACTCACTCTGTCTCTACCCTCCTCTATGCATCTCCCATATACACTAACCTAAAGAAATCAGATTTAATCAAACTTGATACCCGTTACAATAAAATTGCAAAGTTTGCTACAGAATCTGCTTATAGATCACATCACTGCTAGCAATAGCAATAAAACAACTCACTTGGGTAGAACTGCCCAGTCTCCTAGCTTACAGCCAACTGACCATGGCTCATCAATTACTCTATCAACCAGGAAAAACTCCTACCCTTCTTAACCTCCTCCAACCCTACTCTACCAGTCGTATCTTGTGTTCCATTAACAAATCATTATTAAAGATATCTAAAGCTAACAACAAAGCTGGAGAATTCCTCTTCTCTAACTACAAAGCAAATTCTGGAGTTCTCTGCCCTTTAACATAAAAAAAGTACCTCCAGCAGAACAAAATTCAAAAAGATCCTTAAACCACATTTAACTAACACATGGATATGTTCTTGTACTAAACCCAGATAAGAAAACATATCTTTAATCAGCAGGCCTCCCAAGGAATTGTAATATATATCTACTGTAAATTTTATAACCTCTGTACTTTTACTTTGTTTCTCAACATATCAAAATCTGGCTGTAGTACTGTAAAGACAATGCATTGTAAATACAGTGTATTGTGAATCTATTCATACTTATAAAAATGTTGTACTGACAAGATGAAAAATGTTGTACTGTCTGGTCTATATCTTTGTACACAGTTAATCAATTCATTTTTCATTATGTATATATGTTCTATCATTGCTCCACCAATCTAGCTCTGTATACTTTCTGTATGTATTAATGTGAAGCTTTTCTCCCTGGGCCTCCAATGAAAAAGGACAGCTTGTCCAGTCAGACTTTCCTGGTAAACAAATGTAAAATAAATAAATAAATAAATAAAATGTGTACTTAAATTGAAAAAAAAGTAGAAGGTGAGATGATATTGACAAACAAACCCCTCTGATTCTTGATAGGTGCTATCTCATGATAAAAAAATGTCATCTATGAAACAAACATAAAAATAATATTACTGTAATACTAACTGGTACACACAAATTCACTTTCCCAATGACTCATGGCCAGATTTGCAAAACAAAATTCCAAAATTGGGTTTAAAGTTGCTCTTATCGCTAAACCTATTATTCATTGAAAGTGTTGTTGTGCCTTGATACCAAATCAGTGCATTCATGAATACATCTAAAATTTTTAACAGAATAGCTGTTGTCTTTCAAGAACATATTGCAAGCCTATACATCACCTGTGTCATGAGAAATCAAGAGTATAAAAGATTAAATGTCTTTAATAACTAAAAATTATTGTCCTTTCAATTCAGTTTTATATAAATAAATAACTCTTCTACGTCAAGCTGCCATCCAGCACATAGCAGCCATGACACATCATACTCATTGTTCAGCTACACACCAAGACTGTGATATTCCACATGAGAAGCATCTTCCAGAGCAACACAACTGCAGACGCAACATTAACTACAATAGCATAGGAGCTCCCATGGCATGATGCAGTCATGCCTAACAGTAATCTGTTAACTTTATGAGGTAAGGACTGGGTAGTAAGCTAGTTATCTTAGCTCATATGCATAAGACAAGAGTTAAAGTTA
This sequence comes from Protopterus annectens, assembly GCF_019279795.1. Classification (NCBI taxonomy): domain Eukaryota; kingdom Metazoa; phylum Chordata; order Ceratodontiformes; family Protopteridae; genus Protopterus; species Protopterus annectens. The sequence continues at coordinate 932,775,423 of NC_056735.1, read as the reverse complement.
CTTTTGAATGCCCCTATGACCACAGAGAAGACATATCACTCAGTGGTAATGTAAACTCTGAAGCAGAAACTGGTGAGGAAGTTAGTCACAGTATTATCTTGCAGCATGCACATTATGCACCAAACATCAGCCACCAGTGAAGGCATCTGCTAAAAAAAAAACAGAACAGCCATAAAACTGTGAACCTCAAGATGGTGATAAGGTAAGGCTGCTGATTCCATCTACTGTATCACAGTCACCTTCTTATGGAACACAAGATTATCCAACAAGATATGCTATGCACTGACATCATCTGATAAGTGACCTGTGTTCCACCCAACCTCCTGCAGGGTGGATACAGTGCATGTTTTTATCTCCATAGTCTGTAGTTAAACTTCAGTTGCTGTGGAAAGCTAGCTTCCTTGCCAGTCTGCAACAGCAATATGACATTCACGGTCATATTTGTTCACTCTACCACAGCAAAATCACCTTCATGTCCTTCTTAGTGCATAAGATACATCATCAGAGATAACCCAGAGTCAATAACCTCATTCCTGCACTTCACCTTCAGATCTTCACCTTTGACAGCACATTAGCAGCAGCTATAGCTGTAAGTGGTTGTCATCCACAGACACCACAGCTTTTGTATGTTCTGGTTGGTATAGCATCCTGTTGCATGCACTGGTGCTATTCCCACAGTTGTTCCCACAGTTGATGGCTACATGCCCTGCTGTGTCCAACCAATCACATCATCAGTGCCACCAAGATATGTTTATCCAACATACCCAGTTGCAAGCAAAGCATCACATGATACTGAGGTAATGAGACAACCTTGAGCAATGGTCTCATTAACCCTGCATGGTACAAAGGGGGTCAAATCTATACCTGTTCACCAATGATGGTCCATATAACCTGCCACAATTGAACACAGAATTAGCGTGAACACAGCATTTCATGATCCAGCATTCCTGTGCACAAAATACATGGTTACCCAATGTAGGCTCATCTTTTTCAATAATTTGTGAATTAAACCATATGTACTTTGCTGCTCTTAATCAATACTTTCTGTTTTAAGCTTCTTTGTATCTTTTGTAAAAGATACCTGGCAATGTATCTATGGCTGACCATAATTCTGTTTACCTGCATCTCTAGAATGTCAACACATGCTTATTGGATGTAGTAATGCATTACATTGCCAAGGATGACATATATACTTGTACAACGAGGGGTTCTAATGTCCATCCTGGCTTGTACTCCATGGCTGGAAAATTCCATAACCATCTTCTTATACTCAGTAGTTTGATGTCATGCATAATGTCAGTGACCATCTCAGGCCAATGGTACCCCCCCTGTTAACCTCAAGCACCAGATCATTCCACATGGCTTGCATGAGGACCTGGTTCTCCGCAGAAAACTACACCTTCTAGCATCTAGAGGACATGACACTGTCATTCACAGTATAGCACAATAAAGCTTAACTCTGTGTTACTTTGTAAAGCAGACAAATGCAGCCTGCACATAACATCTAATGAGATAGAATTGAGGTTCTGTATATATGCATAAGCAATGTGACATGTCTAATAACTATGGCAATATGTTATTGACCTTGCTGCAGCATTTTATAAAGCAATATAGTAAGGGCTAGTGAGTGGAGTGCAGAGGGTACATGTGTGTATTTGTAGCCCATGCATGTCTTGGTTTATGGCTAACTTCACTGAATACATAGTTGTGGATGTGACAAAATGGCAGACACATCATAAAGTTCAACATCTGAGTCCTCAGCACAAAAAAGCAGATGTGTATCCATATTTAGTAATGCTGCCTACGTGAATCCATGTGAGGTAGTGAGAGCTTGTTCAAGTTTATCATACTGCATGACTGATACCTTGTATATTGTATACTCAGTCACAGTGCAGCATGTGGGTGTGTGCGTATGGATATATGTGTAAATATCTATATATCTATAAGTGTATCTATCTATATCTATCTATATCTGTATGTAGGGGGTGTGGAGGGTGCAGGGGGGGGCTTGCCCCCTGCATACAGGTTAGAATAGTTTGCTGGATGTGTTCCTTTTTTTTTAATGTTCAAGATTCTGCAATCTCGTGATTCTGGTCCTCGGGATTTAGAGTCTTGGGATTGTGGAATTTTGGTATTCCATAGAGATCCTATATATATATATATATATATATATATATATATATATATATATATATATATATATAGGTTCATTGGTTGGTACCAGGCTATCAGCCCTGGGGCCTATACAAGCCCAGCCAAAAAGGTACCCTGGCTTTTTCCACCCAAGAAAATAATTTACCTGTGCCACTGTCGAGCATAGCCGCAGAAGTGATCCCTGGGGTGAATTTCCTATTCCCCATCCAATCATCAAGATTTTTCTTGAAGAGTGCTAATGAGTAGCTTTGTTTGATATAGATAGGTAGTTTATTCCAGAGTATGGGAAGTCTCTGGGACAGGAATCTATCCCTCCGGCATATTCTGTTTATTGTGGTGACGAGGTTTATGTCCCTAGAGCGTGTATCCTGGAGGGATTGGGATTTCTTTAAGTGGAGCATGTCCAACAGCTCTGGGTTTGATATAGCTTTGTATGTTAGGCAGAGATCACCTCTGAGTAGGCAGTATGTGACGGAGTAAAGGTGGAGTTTCTTGAGACAGTCTGCGTAGGGCATCTGTTTGAGGCTGGTAATCATCTTTGTGAGGTATTTCTGCAGCCTTTCCAGTTGCTGTAGATGTCTTGTGAGGTACATACCAAAAGGGGTGTTGTACTCTATAATGGGTCTAATGAGTGATGAGTAGAAGGGAACAATGACCTCTTTTTTTCTGAATGAGAAACCTTTTGTGATGAGGTGTGCCTCGTAGAAGGATTTCCTGACTACTGTGGTGATGTGATTATCAAAGAAGAGACTACTGTCCACCTGTTTCCCAAGGTCTCTTATCACACTTTTGGAATTAATTATACTACCGCCTATGTTGTAGTTCATGGGTACAGAGTTTTTACCAAAGGGGATGACAATGCACTTTTTAGCATTGAGCTTGAGGCCATGGCTTTGACACCAGGCATCTGTCTCAGTGAGGCCCTTTTATAGGATGTCCACATCGTTAGGAGTTTTGATTATGGCTCCTAGTTTGCAGTCATCTGTGAACTTCATTAGCCAAAGACCTTCTGTGTTATATATAAAGCACAGATACACACACACACACACACACACACACACACACACACACACACACACACACACACACACACACACACACACACAAACCACACACACACCACACACACTAGCATGGACACACATTCCTGTGCATAAAGTAGTATGCTGGTCACCATGCTCTCATGCCATTTGTGATAGATAAACATTGGAAGCTTATAGACAGCAATGAATCACTCATGCCTGCAAGATTTCATGCCCTTTCATAGGATATTTGGGGGATTATGATTCATAGGGGATTATGGTTCACTTGCAGTTGTACCAGTAATGCTAAACTGGACAAACCGCACGCAAGACATGGAGATGTGAGTTTCGATGTGAGTGGGTTTAGTGAAGCAACCCAGCATAGTGAATGGCACTAGATATATGGCACAGAAGAGTCATAAAAATATAGTGATCTGATAGGAAGGGAACAATGTCCCTGATTGATTCTCATTGCTCTGTGGATCTTCTCCTACCTTTACAACATGTATACATTTACAGGTAGTTTCAGTACCCACTGCTGGCACCTGTTGCAGACTAACAATTATTTACATTTGGATTACAAATTGAGAAGCAATAGCAAAAATTCCAGGGCTCACACACTTTGGGACTGACACAATGAGTGCATCATGTTATTGATGGATGGTCCAATAGCAATAGTGGGTTCTAGAATACATATCATGTTGTTTCACATCATAGTCCCCATTAATACTGGCTCTTAGAGTTTGCACACATTAAATCATAGAATATTTTGGACATCAGTAACCTCTGCACTATTTCCCTTACTGGGGACATATGACAGCACAGTTCTGCATGGCACATTTTAGATGCCATTGCTCAGTGTATCATAACCTCAGTTAGTGCTGTATATGATATACAGCATGGCATTCTGTGGGCACTATCTTTAACTGTGCTGATTTCACAATTAGTGCTGGTTATATAACTATATGTACACTACTACATGGCATCTTTTGGGAATCAACACCCACTGCACTACAGGAACTCTCTGTGCTGGCCATTTATCTATGTATGCAACATAGCAAGATATACTGTGGGCACAAATGCCCTCTGCATTTGGTGCTGATAATGTGACTCTCTGCTCAGTGTTATGGCATGTTTTAAATGCCAGTGTGAAGTATGCTACCACCTCCATTTGTGTTGGATCAAGTAACTGTGTGAAATACAGCATAGTCTGCAGAGGGGATAGCACACACATATCTATAGGAACAAATGGTCCTTATTAAACATCTGTAGCTCCAAAGCTTATCTAAACAATCCTCTGTTGGTTTGCGACTGACTGTGCAGTTGCCTGAATTCTTTATCCATTTGCAACTGAAAATGGCTTCATTAAATGAGTATGTCATTATGATTTGATAAAGCACAAGTATTTTGCATTTTTAATTTCTCCTAGACTTTTGGGTTTCTAATACCATGATGGGAATGGACCCTGTTTCTAAGTCAAAGTATAATTAAAGTTCATGAAATTAGTATTGTTTCAGTCTTTGATGACAGCCAAAAGTGCTCTTCGCAGCACTCGGAATGTACCCAAAATCTACTAATTCTGCAATTCATATTGAGTTACATGTATTGGTAAAATATCTAAATACAACTGTAAATCGTTTTATGAGACCCATTGATCCTACTACTATTGGAATTGTCTGGGTATCCTTCATCCATATTGCCCTTGTTTCTGCCTGCAAATCCTGGTATTTTATGATGTTATGTCTCTCTGTACATAAGACACTGTAATCACTGTGTATAGCAATTTCAATGATCAATGTTACTTTCGTCTTCTTCTCCTGAACTACTATATCTGGTTTTCTTGCATCTATTTTTTGAACTGTTGATAATGAGTGATCCCATGTGATATAAACTTCATCATTTCCTATCATGCTTTGTGGCTGATGTTTTCAGTGCTTCTCATCTACTTCAATATTATGTTCGCACAATCCCCAGTGCAACAGTCTTGCTACATTATTATGCCTTTCAGTATACAGTCCTTCTGTCATTAGTGTATCACACCCAGCATCAAGATATGTGACTGTTTCCAATTCTGATTTACGAAACCTGCATAAGTCTGTTTCTCTGACATGTTCAATGGGATTTGTAAACCAACATGTACATAGTCTACTATCCTGAGCTGCCAATATTAACCTTTTGTCTTTTGGATTAAATTCACCTCTCCTTAACCATTCCTGCATTACATTCTGATCAACATGAGGTTGTTCCAGGAGTGTTCTGTACTTGCAACTATTTTTATGTATTTTCCACATTTCTTGGCTTCTCATCTGATCCTTAACGTTATATTCTTTTTTTTTTGTTTTTTGTACCTTCATTTGCTACTTGAATTTTATCTACCTTTCCATTCCCGATTGACACCGATATGCTTCCGCTAAACTAAGCAGGGACGTCTTCTTTGACTCGTTCTCCTCATGTTTTGAAACTTTCGCTATGTTTGGATCTTGTGAGGTCATCAAATATGTATGCAGTTCTACAATTACTGATCTATACGTGTAATCAATTTTGAGGAGGCCCATACCTCTTTCAGAATGGGAAATATATAATTTTGGTATAGATTAATTTTTATAAGTCATTTATTAAACATGAAGAGTTTTTCTTGTTTGCCTGTTCAACTGATCTAATACCTTTTAGGGAGAGTCAATCATCCCAAAACTGTAAGTTAGAACAGGAAGAGCAAATTGGTTTATAGCTTGGACTATTTTCCTAGATGTTAGAGCTACTTTCAGTATTAATTTTAATCTTCTAAAATATTTCTTACTAAGTTTTATTGACATTTTTCATGTTTTATTGTTGATCCTTCATCAATTCCCAAATATTTAAATACTCCATCTTGCTCAAGTTCATTTATATCATATTTCTGTTCGAGGCATATTTTCTTGGTGCTGCAGCTTTCCTGATTTAAAGGTTGATTTTGTACATTTTTCAAGACCAAGTGACATCCTTGTTTCATCTGAGAAAGTTTTGACCACTTGCAGTTGTGCTTTCAGTTCCATTCTTGCCCTATTTAAACTTCTCCATTATGACTTTATATAGCAACAAATGATCCTTTGTTCCATATGACTTTCTTTCTACTAAATGACTATAAACTCTGTTTGCATTAATTCCATTGTATAATATAGTTTATACATTGTTGGAAAGCAATTTATTGGTCTATAATTTATAAAAAATATCTTGCAGCTTCACTCTTAAGGAGGAGTATCATGTTTCCTGTTGTTAGCCAGGATGGTGTCTGTTCTGGGTGCGCATATAAATAGTTCTTATTTATGGTAAAATCTTCATGTAAATATGTTAATACTTGTAGCCAGAAGTTAGGTACTGCTTCCGGGCCTGGGGTTTTTCAATTAGGAGCTTTTCTTAACTTTCAATTTATCTGACATTTACTTCATCCCATTTCATATCCTGTACATTTCAACTTCTTATTCTTTCTTTTACTTCTTCTATCCATTCAGCATCTTTGTTATGTTCCTCAGGATCTTCGTAGATATTTCTTTGTTTATTTTTCCTTTTTGGTGGTGCTTCTTTTCCTTTTAACTTGTTTCCCTATTCTCTATAAAACCTTTTGGTTCATCAATAAATTGCTTATTTTGTACTTTTCCTTTATATTTATCTGCAAATCTTCTAAGCTTTTCTGTCTATCTTTAGTTTATTTTTTTGTATTAATATACGATAGATCCTGGTCTGTCCTGATACTGAGCATTGCGTTTATCACATTTATCTTTCTGAGTATTTTTGTTGCTCTCTTCCCTTTTTCTGTAGTCTAACAGTGATACTTCTTATCTTAATTGCTTTATACTTTATAGACTTCCATGTTGCCATTTGATTTCTCCCCTTCATTTCCCTTATTCCCCTGTATTTTTGTGGTAAGACTTTATGTGTTATTAATTTAGCTGCACAGTAGCATATCACATTTGCTTCTTTTATATCACAAGAATTTCTGTGAATAGCCTTGATTACTGTGTTCATTTGTTTTATCAAACTTCTAACATTTGGGGTCTTATTTACTTTCTGTAATCTATTTCTTTCATTCATCTTAATATGTCTATCCATCACTATTAAATCAACTAACTCTTCCCTTGGATCCTTTTCTTCTAAAACAAGGGCACACTATTTGTTTTTCTTTTCCTGTTGGCATTTTACAGAAAGTTCCAGAACTTCTTCCTGTGACATATTCTCCTCAGATTCACCCTGTGTCATCCATTGCTCTTTCATATGGGTATTCACTGGCCTATCACTCCATGACATTGAATGTGTCAGAGTTGCCACGGTTTCCTGTTTGTTCCCTTCCTGTGCAACTCCAGCTGAACTTTTGTACCAGTTTCCTACTGAAGACTCCAAAGTATCTTCATATGGCAACTGATCAGATGTTTTCCACTCCACTGGTTTCTTAATTTGCGGATTCATTATTCTATCATGTTATAATGTTATTAGACTTAAATTTTTCTACACTACATCCTTCACTTTGCAGGTAATCTATAACTTCAGTTTGTATTTCTTTTACATCTGCATTACTAATCCTCTGTTGTACTTTCCCCCTTTATTTTCTTATGTTTTATATTCTGAAATGTTCCATATCTGGATGTATTTGCCTATATTTCTATTCAAGAATCTTTGGTGGTGCTTTTTTGCATTGATTAATTTTTCTTTCACCTTTACATAAATGTTGCACCATATTAAATCTCTTTTTCTTTCCATGTCCATATTTCTTCTTTAGATGTCTCCCTCTTCTCATGTTTTCCTTGCTTAGGGGACTCATTGTTCCATCATGCTGTGACAAACTGTATTAGAGTTTTTAGACTAAATCTTTCACTTCACAGGTATTCCATAACTTCCGCTGCTATTTTTAACTTCTACTTTACGAACCTTCTGTTTTATATCCCCCCTTTGTGATCCTATTTTTTTGTATTGTGAATTTTTTTCACATCTGGGTGCTTTTTTCTGTATTTCTATTTGAATATCTTGTACAGTGTACTAAAGGCTATGTATATTTAAAAGGATTATGATTTTCTTAGCCATTATTATTAGTAAATCTTCACTTAATGTTGACAATTGTACTTGTGCAATTGGCACAGCTTGGTGAACTGTTGCTACTTATATTAATGACTAGACTGATGAGCTAAATAATATTAGGCAAAGAACAAATAGAACAGATTTAGGAAGCGAAGTGTATATTGTCCGTAAAGATCACCCAGCCCTATTCAACAAGATAATACTACTAACAACTTTCAAATTCCGGATACTTGTATTCGGCAATCTGAGGATTCACAGCATACAGAAAAAATAAGAAAAGAAAAAAGAATGAAGTTCACAACAAATAACAGAGAAGAAAAATAAACTGATTAATGTTTATGAAGCAAAGAGAATATATATTTAGAAGGACACTGCTTTGTCATGTAACACGCAGATTACATGGAATGGTAACATTATTTTACCAGAAAACCTTCAGTCTACAGAAAAAGGCAGCATTTTTCCAAAAGAGAATGTAGAAAAAAAAGAAACAAGTGGCAAATGAAAAGAAAGAAGTCAAAACTGAACGTGGAAGGACTGAATAACATTACTGACACCATGGCTCAAGCTATGGACATACAAAGCCATCTAGATGAGAACTGTATGCTTGCGAATGTAATAAGCAATGAAAACAGTGGGCTTAATATGACTAATGGTGATGAAGATCATTCCTTTGTAATAATTGATAGAGCAGGTATTACTGAAGCAGCTATTAACCTAAGGGTGTTTTCTGTTGGTAAATATCCAATATTTTCTCACTCCTGCAGAAAGATTGTCTATTATACAAACTATTTTCATCTTGATCTAATATTTACCAATATCATATGACTGCATAACTTACCATTTGCTTTTAATGTTCTTGTTCAATGGCAAAAAAAGTGACACATCTCTAATTACGTGAACATCAGATTTGTATTACATACAATAGAGATTATGCTGATGTTTTGGGGGGCTATAAAATGTACAGTTCACGGACCAATGAGTGCTGATATAATGCCACCACTTTGAGATACTTTTGTGTTGGCAGATGCAGTTTACATTTGTGCAGGCTATGTAGACACTAGTAAACGTTATGTTGGGTCATATAGATCTTTAAAGGAAAAAAAAAAAATATATATATATATATATATATATATATATATATATATATACATACAGATATTGACATAGACGTATGCACATTTCTTGTGTGTGTGTGTGTGTGTGTGTGTGTGTGTGTGTGTGTGTGTGTGTGTGTGTGTGTGTGTGTGTGTGTGTGTGCGCCAGGGTCCATGTCTGCAGGTGAAGAGCACAGATCCAGGTCAGAAAGCATGTTCCTCAGATTTGGGAGCTGTTAGCTTGTGATGAAGTCTTGGATGACGAAAGCGCTTGACTGTGTTTTCTATCTGATTTTTTATACTTGCATGTGGAATAAAAAAATTTGCTGCAACTGAGTACTTGAGTTCAGGTTTTGGCTACAGCTGAGTGGTTGTTTTTTGACTATGTTCCTCAGATTTGCTAACTGATGATAACTAATTCAGAAAGAGGGCTCCCAAATGGAGTACTCATGTAGCTTCATTAACTTACAAAGCTGAAAGGTTACTCAGTGAAGAAATATCTTTCTCATGACCTGTTGACTTAAAAATATTGCATTGTGTAATATTTTTATGCTCAAGCGTCCATGCCAGTGGATATGCAAAACATAAAAACGTTGTGCTTAGCTGCAAGTTGTTTATCCTTTCTGCACTCATTTTATTGTGCATTACAGTTCATTATCTTCTAGTACACCTAGCCATAAATAGCCATGGCGTCTAAGCATATTTTTAATTACATAAGCCCAATTTTTGGCAAAATAGTGTGTCACAAATCAGTGAGGTACAGAACATCATGTTAATATTTCACTGGCTGCTACTTTCCATCCTGAATTTCTCCAGCTGTCCCCTGTACCATAACCAGGATTTATTCTGTGAAATGTGGGAGTATTTCGGATAAACTGGACAGCCATTCTTAGACAGATAGGTCAGTGCAAGGCAAAGCATTATTAGACTGCAGAATTTCATCTTTGAATAATAGTGTTGTAGCCAGGAGGACAAAGAACCCACTGTATGTAGCAATTTCAGGTTGACAACAGTACACTACAAGGGTTAATGCCAGCAAACTGTTTTCAAAGCTTTAATCCCAGAAGAAAAACAATTCTTTCGCTGAGATCTGCAGGGCAAAAATTGCCTAGAAAAACAGAAAGCTAGACTGGTAGCTGCTTGTACATTTTTATTTGTTTGTCATTCACAGTCGAGTTCAAGCTTCATAGATCAACAAATGAGATTGTTGCTACCTAGTTATGTTTTGCTGTTTCAACACCATGGAGTCAGCTATGAGGGGGATTGTTTTGCTTTTGATTGCAGGAAGAGGAGTCTCAGAAATCTGTAAAATAATATGCAAAATAAGAAACGCCTGCCCTTGCTTTTCCTTGTGTTCATTTACAGTGACTTTATTGGCTTCTGCAATTTGCCCTCTCACTGCTGCATAGCAGAAATGGAACATATACACATTTTCAGAGCCACACTAACTGTAATCACTTTTCAGGTGATGCCCAGTTTAATCCTTGTAACAGTCTACACAGTGATCATTATTTTGGTTATAAATGAAACCAAAACGCCTGACTTATTCACACAAGAAAAATAAAAGTAAATGAACTGTTCTAATGCTTAGCAATCATCCAAATAATTTATTGGTCTGATGGGTCCAGCTGTTGTATACTTGTATCTAAAAAGCAAAAGATTGTTTTTGTCTTAAAGTCTCATAGAAGAGTACCATGATGTTCTGGAGAGGGAGTCTAAAACTAATTTTCTAATAATGTCTCAGCTGCTGCCTGCTTTACTTCATAATCATGCTCAGTTTGAAGTATTTCAGTAAATCCCTGTCATGCAATAAAACAAGTTTGAAGTTACATAACACCATGACCTTGCTAATGACCTTGATTCAAGGGAAAGAAAATGCTATGAACTTAAGGCATCTATATTAAAGAAACATGGCCCTTTATGAAAGGTGAAGTTGTACACAAAATGCAACACTTATTTCTTCTTGTAAAATGTAAGTTACAAACACTTCCCCCTGTTCTTATTTGCTTGATCTGTGACTATTTTGTAGTTCGCAAATATTTACTGGTACTAAAAATGTTTTGCCACTATTAATACCTGATGACAATGTCACATTTTATACCATTAATAAAAGCTTAGTGTTTTACAGTTGTACTATCAAAATGTTGAATCACACTTCTCTTTTCAACATATAATCGACTGGTGTCTACAAAAACCACAATGTTGAATTTTGCTATAGCAGAAAAAACATCAAACGTCATTTCCTACCGCTTTGGACCTAGAAACAAGCGCTATCATGGGTCGGGAAGGGGGTGAGATTTTGCATTCCAGAATATCAGTGTTTGGCATTTTCAGCATTCGGTGTTTGGATTTTGAGGAAATTGGATTTGATGATGTTCCATTCCGCATTATGATAGTAAACCATTTTATATACCCATCATACACTAACACTATTGCTTTGTTTATTATAGGAAAAAAACTACATGTGTTTGTTCTGGTTTGCATGAGACCATCTGAAATGTCCCTAAAACCATCCATGCATTCATCCATCCACAACCCCTTTTTTCCCATTTTTCCATTTTTGCATATGGGGTTATGATGTCACTTCAGCAGTGACAATTCTCTATAACCAATGTTCACACTGCTGGAATCATGTTAAATAGTCTCTTTTAACATGAATTGTCCACCTTATACTAGAGAAAACAACCTATAAACATTCAATTGCCTTGACATATAGCTCCATTTTCCACAGACTACCATTTGGCTTCATCCCTGGTTAAGTCTGATCATAAACTTGTAACCTTCTCTTCCAAAATCTCTAAAACCTCTTCAGTCAATTATTCTGAATGCAAGGCTTTCAAATGGAAAAATGTCATCAAACTGTATGAAGAGCTATCCAAATTCACTTGTAGCTATCACCAGAACCAACATTGAACACAACGTCTACTTAGGCAAAGGAATTCTATTCCCACATAGATAAGTGCTTAGACCTGGTCATTCCTATTGCAATCAAATAAAATAAGAAGTTTAACAATAAAGCACCCCACACAACCCTCTTGCACTATAACCCCAACATACCTATAGCTAATGAAACCTTGCTAAAGCCATAAATAACTAGCAATCAAATACTTCCCTATGGGTATAGATATAACATAATCAGGTTAGACAGACTAACAAAAAGAAGGGTGGTGTAGCAATATTTTTTAAAAACACCCTAGAAGTAATCCAAAATCCTCAAACTACCCCACAATTTCAAAGCAGTGAAATTGTCATTACCTATCTCAACCTCAATAACAGTAAATCCATCTGCATAGTAGGACTATACATTTACCCTGGAAACAATCTAGCTAGAATTGAAGAAGTTCTACAGTGGCTGTATCACAATATGAAAAAGAGACCATATTATTAGGTGATGTAAACATCGACTGGAAACAAATAACAAATACCTCACCTGACCTAAACTTATTCAGATTCTCACAACTATTAAACATCACTACCAGGGCACGCAAAACATCTAGCAAAGAAACCACACGAGATTGGATTCTTTCAAATAGGTCCCACAGCATCAGTGCCACTGGAACATTCTTACAACTGTTAAACATTACTACCAGGACCCACAAATCATCTAGCAAAGAAGCCACACTAGACGGGATTCTTTCAAATAAGCCCACAACATCAATTGCAATGGAACCCTATCAGACAGTATTAGTGACCATCTACCTACCTACACTATCAGACAGTGGCTGAACATTCAGAAACAAGTAGCATGCAAACAAATCCATAATCGGCAGAATTTCAACCCTGAACATTTTATAACAACTCTAAAGCAATATGACTGAAACTGCCTAAAACATTACCAGTAGATGAAGCAGTTACTGATTTTAATCATATCTTCTGACCATCCTAAATAAGCAGGCCCCACTCAGAAACAAAAGAGTCAAATCCATTCCAGCACCCTGGCTAACAAAGACTACTAAGTAACTACTATTAAATAGAAATCAGGCCTGGAAAACATATGCAACAAATAAAATTCAGTTAACCATACAGGATTATAGATATTTCAGAAATTGCACAAAAAAAAATACTTAAATACTTTATGACAAGAAAGAATATTTTACAAACCTGCAAAATGCCCACCAAAATAGTCGTTGGCATCTCTTGATCCCCCCAACCTACCATAACCTCTAAATACTCAGATAATACAGCAACTCAATTCAACCTCCACTTTGAAAATTCTGTCATCACTAACCAAACAAAACTCCATCTCATGCCTCACTATTTTACATCCCCCTACCAACAACAAAGTACTCTTTAAACTTGATAGTGTAGCCACCCCACATTACAAAAATGCCTACTAAAAGTGAAACCAATCACCTTGGTAGACAGCAAATTACCAGCAGAGTACATCAAAATAGCAGAAGAAGCTAAAGCATTCCCTTATCAATAGATCCATAAAAAAAAAATAAAAATAAAAATCACATCCGCAAAAGAAATAAGGGATCTAGGGACCCAAGTAGATAGTCAGCTTTCCTTTGATAACCATGTTGCCAAAGTGGTTAGAAAATCCTTCTATGTGACCCATCTGATCATGAAAGGGTTTGCATCAAGATCTAAGGATGTAATGGTGCCCCTCTATACTTCCCTCATCAGACCCATTATTGAGTACAATGCACCAATTGGAATGTACCTGGCTAGACATATCCAGCAGCTGGAGAGACCACAGAGGTACCTAACCAAGAGAATTACCGGCCTCAAACAGTTGCCCTATGCAGCATGATTGAAAAAGCTCAGACTGTTCTCTGTTGCATACCGCTTTCTCAGAGGCGATCTCTGTCTAACGTACAGACCCATGTCCAACCCAGAATTGTTGAACATGCTCCATCTTAGCAAAACCAAATCTACTCAAGCTACACGCTCTAGGGATATAAGCCTCAACACAACAATGAATAGAACATGCTGGAGGGATAGATTCCCTTCGCAGAGACTTCCCTTACTATGGAACAGGGTCCCGATCTACATAAGACAGAGCCCCTCACTATCACTCTTCAAGAGGAACCTTGATGAGTGGATGGGTAACAGAAAGTTCACACTGGGGATCACACCAACAGCACTACTAGATAGGGGCCAAGGGTACTAGCTGCTAGTACAAGGGTCTAGGGAACTACTAAAGGGGCGGTGAATACCGCACAACGTGGCTGGGCTAATATATGCCTTCGGGCAGATAGCCCAGTACCAACCTATGAACCTATGAACCTATCTGGAAAATATTATGCATCATACACCTATATAAAGGTGGAAATTTTGCTGATCTAACCAACTACCATCCAATAGCCATCCTTCCACCCCTATCCAAGATATTAAAAAAATACATCCACATCCAGGTACTGAAATACCTCACCAACCATAGCCTATTGTCCTTGACTCAGCATGGCTTTCATTTTAATCATAGCACTACTACCGCACGTTTAAACTTTACAAACACAGTTAATCAAATCCAAAACAATGGTAACTAGTCTCAACAGTCTTCCTAGACCTAACTAAAGTATTGAATACTCTCTCACACATGAAACACCTTCAGCAACTAGCCTGCCTAGGCCTCAATACCCCATCACTAACCTAGTTTCACAGCTACTTATCCAAAAGGAAACAAGATGTGAAAAGGCAACAAGACTGTTCGAATTTTCTCACAGTCACAGCCTATCAGGGATCAATTCTAGAACCTCTACTTTTCATTATCTTTATCAGTAATCTAAACTCCAGCACTACACAAGCTACTCTGTTACACTATGCAGATAATGCCACTATATCTTCCCAACCCAAACACTAGCCTAACTACAAGAAAACACCCAAAATATCTTTCTAGCCAGAGAATTTTATCTAGATATCTTAGACTTGCTTTTAAATGATACAATATCACAACTAATGTTTTTCAACCATAAAAACTACTCAAACCAAAAACAAACTTTTCATATCCTATCAGCCAATTAAACAAATATCGAATACATCACACAGGCAAAACTCCTTGGAGTAATCCTGAATGATAATCTCAAATATGACAAATATGTACTCTTAGCTGTCAAAAAAAAACAAACTGGAAACTAGGATCTCTCTACAAGTCTAAGAAATTCCTCACTAATAACTCCAGAAAAATCAAAGCTCAAACATACCTACTTCTATCCCTATGCTATGCCTCACCCATAGTTTACAAATCTTAACTAAACCATAAAAATAAACTAGACACAGCCTATAACAAAATTGCAAAGTTTGCATGAAATAATCATCAAAAAAACAAACATTGCATAGCACTAAAAGCTAACTAACTAGAACCTAAAAAATCACCTCAACTACCATCAAGTTCTTACAGCCCACAAACCAATAAACTCCCCAGAAAAATGCCCAGCTCTAAAAGGAATACCACAACCCTATACCACTAATTGAGCCCTATGATCCAATAGCAAAGCTTTTCTATCCATTGCAAAATCAAATAATAGTGCAGAATGCTCACTATACTCTAACCAGGTAGCAAAAATCTGGAACAAAATCCCTACCTGAAATTAGATATGTAGACACAGTGCATGGTTTCAAAACATCACTAAAGAAACATCTGCTAAATAACAGGTTGCACTCATACATTACCCCAACCTACCCCCTGAACTCAACCTAAATTCTGTCGTCAAAGTTACACACCCTTCACTTAACCTTTCTATACCTTAATCTTACACATACATAACTTTATATCTCTATCATTAACACATATCCCTGTATATTCTCCCATAATGATCATTTACACTATTCTGCCTCTCCACCCTTTACCTACTTCCATTTCCCAGATAACTACCACTACCTCTGTTTTCTTTAATACAGATCTAAAGAAGCTCTCTACCTCAGGCTATTTAATGTTTCATATAACTATTTGTCCTCTTAAGTTATAAATACTTCTAAATCCCTTGCTGGCTTTGCTAATCTTTTCTGTACTATCAGCTGATAAGCATATTTCATAATACATCCACTGTCTATCTGAGTAATTTTTCTGTAACCAAATATCTCATGAAAAAAATGTATTTCCTTAAATTCATAGGACACAGTATGTTATATAATGTGTTCTAGATGTATTCAACAATTGTGTTTTGATGTAAACTTAATGAGCCGGATTTACAAAAGCTTGCACGGAGTTGTAGAGTAGAGTAAGATGTCAGACAGCCAATATGTCTGCCGGGCGATCCAGCAACAGCCAGCAGGGGCGTGCATGAGAGCTTCTAAAGCTACTCATGCACGGACAGTGTCATGGTATGCAAATTACCTCATTTGCTGCTGAAAGCTATGCAAATGAGGTAAATTTGCAATCCAGGAAACACTAACCTGTCCATGGAAGAGTGGTGTTATCTGCAGAAATGTACTCCGTTGGTAACGGAGTACCGTTCTGAAAATAGCTAAATGGAGCTATGACAGCACCAAATAAAGGATGCATGCAGTTGAGGAAGCATGCCAATGGCCAACTATAAGGCAATTGGCATTTATAAATGTTTAAAATTATTAAAATCTAACTCCCCCCCCGATCTCCGATGTTTAAGTGTAGCGCAGCACCGAGCAAACATGCAGCGCTTTAAATAAACAGAAAATAATTTAAAAAGAGCCAAAAATAGCCATTTTCACTAAAAGGCTTATCCTGCCATGCAGGTGAATGGCAAGCTGAAGACAATATGGCCACTGAGTAGTGGTTGCTAAGGGGGGGGGAAGCTCAGTGTGAGAGATGCAACCATGCATTAGTAGGCAATCCTATGCAAATGAGGATAAGGACAGTGAATCGCAATTTTCCTCAGCATGTGAGCCATGTCCCAAGAGTGTAAGTGTAGGAGTAGGGGAGTAGCAGACTAGAATATAGGTAACATCATGAGGGGGTGTGTCAGAAAGGCTGTAAGCTTATTGGAGCACAGTGTCTTGTGTTTGCCCTGAGATGCTCAGGATTGCAAGAGGCATGTCTACAGTTGTCCTTTTTGAAAACCAGAAACCAAAGGCGTACGCCATGAATATATTTGAAATTTCTTGCAAATGTGCACACAGTGTGTGCGCACGTGTACTCTCGTGTCCGCGTGTGTGCGCTTGTTTGCGCGGTGCTGCCCTGGGCGGAAACAGAAAGGGAAAAGGAAGGAAAAGAAGTAGTACGAAGTTAACCAAGGAGAACTAGCAGAGCTGCCAAGTTAAATATATCAGAATCAACCAATTACACAGGTTGCAGACTAGTCCAGACCAGACCAGCACTTTAAACTCTGCAAACAGCATTCTTCCCTGTTTTTTACAAAGAACCCTGCAACACTGCAGTATACAAAGAGGGAAACTTAAAAACTTTAAAGTCAGACAAAATGTTAGGGGCTGCTTTTGCCATCATAAACCAACATGTGCAAGGTGCTGAGGGTGGTGATGTTGTGAATGCTGCTGAGCAACCCACAGTGAGGAGATGGAGAAGAGTGTACAGACCCAGGGTAACCTACCAGGGGCTACATGAGCTGGAGATAGTGGTGCACTATAGGGTGGACAGAGACCTCCTGCAACAAATTGCTGAGCTGTGCCAGCCACGCCTCACACACAGAACCAACAGAGGAGAACCCATCCCAGTGGATACCAAGGTATGTGTTGGACTAAGAATACTAGCTACAGGTACGTTCCAGAGACCAACTGGTGATATGATGGGGATTTCACAGGCATCAGCATCCAGGGTACTGCACCAGTTCCTGGATGCCATGTCAGCACATGTCGGTGAGCATGTATATTTCCCCAATTCCCATGAGGCACTGGCCAGCAATATGCATCTTTTCCACCAAATAGCAGAATACCCTGAGGTAGTGGGTGCAATAGACTGCACGCACATACACATCAAAGCACCACCTGGTGAGCGGGGTAAGGTCTACATCAACCGCAAGGGCTTCCCCTCCATCAACTGCCAGATCATGTGCGATGCCCAGGGCATAATAATGAATGTGTGTGCTGGCTGCCCTGGAAGCTATCACGATTCCCACATCTGGAATCTGATGCAGCTGTAACAGAGATCTGCCAATGGGGACATCCCTGATGGTCACCTAGTGGGGGATGCTGGATACGCACTGGAGCCGTGGCTGATGACAGCCATCAGAAATGCACACACCTGAACAAGAACTCCATAATAAGGCACACGCACAAGCAAGAAACATTATTGAGCGTGTGTTTGGGATGCTCAAGTCATAGTTCCAGTGCCTGGACACATCTGGTGGAGCCTTGCAGTACTCACCAACTGCATGTACCCAAATTGTCATGGTATGTGCCATGCTACACAATATGATCCTGTGAAAACAGCTGCAGCAGGAACAGCATGGGGCAGGGCCAAACAGCCCCCCACCATTGCCAAGGCCTGCACAGGCATAGAGTGACTCAGAGGAAGAACAACCTGAGCCTGCCCCAGTAGGCAGAAGGAGGTGTGCCCAGTATGCCCTGGCCTTGGCAAAGAGGCAATGCATAGCACATACACTTACTCAGTAGGAAACCTGGAAATTACACCTCTCTCTGACTTGCACATACAGTAAAAGGGATGCCTAACTTGATGCTACCTGCTTTCAAACATGTATAGGGAGTGTACTATGTGCATCCGAAATAGGCAGCCCTGCAGCACCACCTGAGGCATGAGTGCCCTATTTTAAGCAATATAAATCACTGCTAATCACATTTTACCAGTACTGAGCATATTTAAATAAAATTGCACGTGGCTGCACACCGCGCTAACCAGCGCAACATCAGGAAATGTTGAGCAATGTTGGGCAATGTTGGGCAAAGTCGGGCAAAGTCGGGCAAGGTCAGGCAAAGTTGAGCAAAGTTGGGTAAACATGCTCACACCTGCTTTACTGTTCCTTAAGCAGTCTGGTCTGCCCAGCAGGAAAATAAAAAGCAGTGACAGGGCTCGAACTCAGGATACTGTGCACTATAGTCACAGTACTGAACCACTAAGCCATGACAGCATTTCAGTGGCACAGACCAGACACAACTTAACTCACTCACACATACCAGTTGGGGGGGGGGTCACATACCTAATAGTCACAGCCAGCAGGATAAATGTAGACAAACGCAAACACAAACAAATGCTGTATCATGCCCTCTGAAGAGGCAAATGAGTAACCTCCCCCCAGGCCTATGCAGACAGATAACAGCAAGCCAGGCAGTGTGATGTGGGTTGGGTAGGCTATGAAGTCACAAACTAATATGCGTGTAATTGGAAGCTAAGGTCTATAGTGCAGTGGTATGCCTCAAGCCAGTATGATAGGCAACAGTACAGACTGAAATGGAGTACCTGACATAGCAGTGCAGGCCTAGCAAATGTGTATAAGTGTCAGGTGAATCCTTCATCCTATGTACACCCACAGTAACAATCAGGTGTGCCCCCCTGGGTAGAAATGCACAAATAATAGCTGTCCCCACTGTATGTAGAATGACTCATGGAAGCCCTGCAGGCACACTGTGCTTCCTGTCGATGTACAACACAAAGGTGAGCCCTGAAGTAAAAACCAATTTGATTTTCACACAGATATAGTATATATGCTCATACTGGGCATGCTCACACACTTAGGCCATGTCTGAGTACAGCAGTGGACCACACATATCTGGCAGCTGCAGTTCTTACTCCAGACACTTGTCACTATTCACCAATCCTGCCTTCTGCACACACTGATATGAAAACAGACCCATATAATATATTGGACACCTGTCATAATCAAACTATGTACTCCAAGTACTTAAGTTGTTCAAAGAAAGTAAAAACCAAAGTAGATCAATAATTCTCCAATCAGTATCATCAAGAAACAATGAGCACTCCTAACATTATCCAAGCCATGGTCAAAGAGTCCATAGAGAACCATGAAGCTTTCTTTCGCTATGTCATAAATATCAATGTAAACTCATATATGTTCTGAGTCAGTGCAAACTGTAAATGAATACATGTACATGACTGACATTGCCAACATCTTGTCAGACAGGTTCATACATATTTACCCCCTTCTCACTGACAAAAGGGCCCATTATCATTCCTGGAGATTGTGAAAACCCAGACATCACATATACAATGGTTAAACAGCTCTTTCCAAACCTAAAAACATGGCGTGTATGGAATAACATGGTTTACCTGGCTGTGCCATATGTGAACTCCAAAACAAACAGACCCTGCACCTGAACAGTCTGTTGAGACTCACCGTCTGTACAGGATATGAAACTGTTGAATGGGTTACAGCAATGTTTGGCACACTCCATGAGTGTTGGTGCACAACAGACCATGGGAACTATTGTCTTATAAGCCTAATAAGCCTGATGTGCAAGGCCATGGAGTCCATCATTATGGAACTCATAGACAGAGCTATTGAGAGCCTACAAACACCCTACCCTACCCATTTTGGTTTGGTCAGGGGCAAATCATGGTTCCTAAACCTGCTAGACATTTTTCAAGGCAGTTATCCAGGACATGCATCAATGAAATGAGCTACACACAGCCTACATAGACCTTGAAAAGCCCTTTTCCAATATCCCACACACATGTCGTATCCACAAAATCAACAACCTGTGCATAAACACGTATGTCATCTGATGGATTGCCAACTGGGGCACAGATAGATCCCACACGGTAGGAATTGTGGTCTCCTGTTCAAGCTGGTAACAACTGCTGTTCCCCATGGCTCAGTCCTGGGACCCCTCCTGTCTGGTGTATACTTTTCAGAAATACAGTCAAACATGAGGGCTATGTTTAGCAAGGTTTGTGGATGACTGCAAAAAGGTTGTCAAAATCGATGTTTGGGACAACAGAGACATCCTTAAAAAGGGTCTCAGTCAGACATATGTGGTGTCAAACTTATGGGCTTGAGCTACAGTCATACAAATACTACATAGGTGCCAACATCCTAAATATGGAGGTAATAATAAGGGATCTAAAGACACATGTGGATAGTCATCACTACTTCCAGAAACACATTTACAAAGTGGTTAGAAAATCATGCTATATGTTCCCACAAACTGCCTAGATCTTTGCATGTAGGTCAAAGGAGGTTCCCTCTACTCATCAGTCATCAGAGCCATCACAGAGTACCACAACACACTTGTGATGAATCTAACTAGGCACCTTCAGCAGCTGGAAAGACCACTGCCGTACCTCAAAAAGAGCATTACTGGCCTCAAACAGTTGCCTCATGCAACAAGACTGAATTTAACTCAATCTGTACTCTGTTGCATACTGTCTACTCAGGTGATCTCTGCCCAACAGACAGGTCCATGACCAATGCAGAATGGATGTACATGTGCTATCTGAAGTAACCCCAAGCTCACTGTACTACATGCTCTAGGGATATCATCATCACAACAATAAATAGAACATGTTGGAGGGATACATTAATTTTTTTAACCTTCTTTTTTGAGGATTTGCAGCTAAGAGTGTCATTTAGTTTAAACTTATGAAAGTGTTTTTTTTTAACAGTTCTTTAATTTCAGTACTTTGATACAAAGTCTCAGAAACCGACATGTCTATAAAATCTTTGATTAATTTTTTTATGCAGGGAATACCACAGCAAATACATACTCCTAACAAAAGTAATCTCGCACAAATGGCAATCAGGATGTTTATTAGGATGGAACCCCACCCCCCAAACAAATTTTGGAAAAAGTCCATCAGTGGGTTTGGGCCTGGCCTGGTCATGTTTGACACTTGCTGAATTACTTTCAAATGATTGTTGATTTTGTGTTTATTGTCGGGAATGTACGAACAACACTTGTCTTTGATTAAAGAGCACGTACCACCTCTTGCCGCTAGGGTGAAGTCAAGAGCCATGTGGTTTTGAAGCACCACAGTTTTCATCGCATTCAGTTCATTAGTCATTAATTCAAGAGCAGAAAAAGTTGCATTGCTCATAACCTCGAGAAGTTTGGATAGCTTTTTCAGTTCCCAAATTGATTTAACTGCACCATATGCAGGGGATATGCCAGCCCAGGATATGATAGTGTCACTCAAGTCCATGTGTGCTAGTTTACTCTTGTCTTTTACAGAGTTATGGTTTCTCCAGCCTGCTACGATCTATCCCATTGGATTTTTAGGTGTTTTTATTGGATTTTCAGGTTTTTTTTGCGACGTCTCTGACGTTTCGAATTTTCCCATGAGGCAAAGCTGTAGTGTGTCATATGGCCGGGACCAGGTAACCCAAAAAACAACTGCCGGACCAATTCTCAGGCAACCATTTGTATGTCTTTTTTCCACATATGAAATAACAGTTCTTTACCTTAGTACTGATATACACCTTCCCTGCATGAAACATTTTTTATCTATAATAGACAGTTGCTTTAAAAGAACAGGATTATGTTGTATATCACTGACAGTTTTATGCAAGGACTCAAAATATGAGTCATAATCTGCATTACAAATTGTTTCTGCATTTTTAGCATTTTTAGGTTTAATATAACATTTATAAGAAACAGTTACATTACATTTACTTCAACCTACTTGAATCATGTCATTTTTAAAAAAAGCATACAATTCCTGTTTGTGTAACAGGTAGGAATAATGCAATTTTGTCTCTAGATTTTACAGGTGTAGTCTCAAAAATCAAGTTTTCCCAGGTCTCATTGACCCCTAGGGGGACAGCAGCCATCAATAATCACCCGTATGCTGTTGGTATAGCTGTGCAAATTCGACAATTTGAAATATTAAAAGTCTTAGCATACACATATTTGATTGCTTGGTAAGTGTTAAAGTTCGGATGCCAGTCTATGAGTGTTGAATCACGTTTGTTCAGTCTAGCTGGTGTGGCTGAAGAAAAGAAAGGCCACAGCAAAAGCCACAGCAAAAAGAACATTGCCACTAATGCAGTTATTAAGATGATTATGCAACACTGCTGAAGTCGTTCAGCATTTCTATTATCTCTGGGTCTTGTCATTTTACTGCTGCTGTGTGTTAGCAAGAGTTTTATCAAGTTCAAAGTTTTTAACTAGTTTACAGTGTGTCAGATGAGTCCAAGATGAACGTTCTGCAATTTTGACTGCTGTGGGCATGCTCAGCAGTACTTGATACGGACCTTCCCACTTTGGTGTTGTCCAATTCTTCTTTTTGATTGTCTTCACCGAGACCCAAATGCCTGGGGCTACTGCTACTTTGGATGGTTTGGTTTGGTCTTTATCTGAAACAGAATTAAACTGTAAAAGATGTTTGTTATTTAGCATACTCCTCATATACTCTGCAAGTGTCCAATCTGCTTCCTGGTCTGCAGGCATGAGAGGTTTCCGCTGAGGTATATAATAAGCTCTTCTGAAAATATTTTTGAAAGGTGTCAATCCTTTTGCATTTGAAACAGTTCTCATGCTCAACAGTGCCAGGGGCAAACAGTACACTCAGTTTTTCTCTGTATCTACCATGAGTT
This sequence comes from Protopterus annectens, assembly GCF_019279795.1. Lineage (NCBI taxonomy): Eukaryota > Metazoa > Chordata > Ceratodontiformes > Protopteridae > Protopterus > Protopterus annectens. Next base: position 932,751,723 of record NC_056735.1, on the reverse strand, counting down.
TTTTAAGCTTATTCTTTAAAACTTCATTGTGCCTCTTTACTAACCCTGCAGATTGAGGGTGATATGCACAGTGATGTTTTAAAGAAATCCAAAAATACCGGCTCAACTGTTGTATAGTTTGGTTAACGAAATGTGTACCATTGTCACTGTAAATTCTTTCCGGTATGCCAAATCTAGGAATAATTTTTTTAACTAGGGTCTTTGCAACAGTGGCTGCATCTGGTTTACTAGTCGGAAAGGCCTCCACCCATTTGGAGAACATATTCACAATGACAAGGCAGTACTTTTTATTTTTACATTTACTTAATTCTATGAAATCCATACAGATAGTATGAAATGGATATGGTGCTGTAGGGAAACTCCCTTGCTTGGGCTTTAATGCCCCTTGTGCATGATGTTTATTACAAGTGTGACATGACAGGCAAAAATTTTTAGTGTAGTTTGTAAACCCGTACGTAGCGAATACCGGATTCACTAACTGTACCATCCCCCCTGTTGAGACATGGCTTTGCCCATGGCTCAACAAAGCTGAATATTTAAATAAATTAGACGGTAATATTGTTTTTTTCTCTTTGGAGATGTACAGCCTTTTTGTGAGAATTGCTTTTTGTTTTTTTTTATTTTTGTTTTTTAGCTTGTGTAGTAAGTGTTTGCATTGTTTTTAACATTTTTAAGTCTAAAATCTCAGAAGGTTGTAATTTCTTGTTCAAAAGAAATGCTTTTGAGGCTGCTTGCTTTGCAGCTGTGTCAGCTTTTGCATTGCATTTTGAAATTCTATTTTGTTGTTTTGTATGAGCTATACATTTACAAATAACTACTTTTTGAGGCAACTGAATAGAATTTAACAAATTTAAAATAAACTGTGCATGGTTAATTGGTTTGCCAGTAGATGTTACTATTTTTTGATTTTTTCACTGTTGTGCAAAAACATGTACAGTAGAAAAAGCATACTGACTGTCTGTAAAAATGTTTACGCTTTTACCCTTTGCTAAGGTACATGCCCGTGTCAAGGCAATTAACTTTGCTGCTTGTGCAGATAAGCTACGTGGTAGAGGTTTTGTTTTTACAATTTTAGTATTAGAAACTACTGCATAACCTATTAGGTTCTGTTTTGTAGGACTTTTTTTTGCATGAGCCATTCACATAATATGTCACCTTGGCATTATTTAAGGGAACATTTGTGAGGTCTTTTCTAGGCAGTGTTTTTTGCTTAATTACTTGCAGGCAGTTATGGGGTGTGCCATTCACAGGAGTTGGGAGCAAGGTAGATGGATTTAAAGTAGTACATTGTTTAATTGTCATGTGAGGTTGGTTTAGCAATATAGTCATACAAGAAAGATGCCTAGCGGGGGAAAGATATGCTACTTTTTCTTGCAGTAAAATGATTGCGACTGCATGAGACACTCTCAATGTGAGAGGGTGGAATAACACTACTGAGGCTGAAGCCTGCACTGCCATTGCAGTTGCAACTACTGCTTGTACACAGTGCGGTAGAGACCGTGCCACTGGTTTCAGTTGTGATGAATAATAAGCAATGGGGCGTTGTTTGTTTCCATGCTGTTGAGTTAATACTGATGTCATATAACCTTGCTTGCAATTTACAGTTTGAAAAAAACGTTTGTGATAATTTGGTAATTCTAAAACTAATGATGATGCTATTAATTGTTTCAGTTTGCAGAAAGTTAATTTTGTTTTTGGTGTCTACTGTATTAAATTTTGTGCTGCCATAGGCTTTTTAAAAATCAGGTCAGTTAAAGGTGCAGATTTTAAAGCATAGTTTGGGATTTAGCTTTGACAAAAATTAGTCGTACCCAGGAAGGACATTATTTTTTTTTCAGTTGTGGGTTTAGGTGCTTGTAAGATTGATACTTGTTTTCCTTATTTAATGTTTTGCCATTTTTGGATATTACATATTCAAGGTATTTTACTTGTTTTTTTTCAAAGCTGTAATTTATTTTTGCTTACTTTGTGTCCTTTAACTGCTAGGAATTTTAATAATGCTATAGTATTTTTTTACAATTTTGCTGGGTAGGGGCGGCCAGCAGGATGTCATTAACATAAAGTAAAATTTGACTACCTTTTGGTGGGATAAATTTCGCTAAATTACTTGCCATTTTTTGTGAGAATATTGGTGGGCTTTTACTATAGCCCTGTGGTAGTCACGTATATGTATACTGCTTCCCCTGAAATGTAAATGCAAACCAATACTGGCTGTTAGGGTGTATTGGTATTGAAAAGAACACGTTGCTGATATTTACCACAGAAAAATACTTTTGTTGAGGTTTTAAATTATTTAACAAGGTATGTGGATTTGGCACCAAAGATGCTCTTGGTATTACTGCGTCATTTACAGCTTGTAAATTTTGGACCATACGCCATTCTCCATTTGCTTTTTTAACTGGGAATAAGGGTGTGTTACATGGCGAATTAGGAGATTTTACCAGTATTTCCTTTTTAAGTAAAGCTGCTATGATTGGTTTAATACCTGCCTCTGCATCTTTTTTTAAGGGGCACTGTCTCTTTGGTGGTTTAAATGCTGACTTTGGCATGATAGTAACTGGTCCTGCTGTGCAAATAAGTTCTATGTTTGACTTTTCTGTTGACCAGAGAGTTTCTGGTATGTTTAACAAAGCTTTTTTTTTCCCTTTTTTAATAAGAGGGCTTTTTAGCTGTCTTTGCTGGACTGTAAGTGTACAGCTGGATGTGTTTGTGTTATTCACTTCAGTTTTTGTCTTTGTATTTTCTGTTCTGACAGTTTTGATTTTGTTTGTTTTTTCCATTTTGTGATTTTTTTTTTTTTTAGGTTTACTTATTTTAAATTTTTTTCTTTAGTTAAACTAACATGCGGTAATAGATTTGATTTGTAAAGTGAAAAGAACTCCTGGGGTAATGAACAGCTAACTACACTGTTTTCTTTTATGTCCCAGAACAAATTACACAGTACTAATTTGTTTGCATGATTTTTAAACAATTTTTGTTTATATTTTTTGTTTGGTCCTGGTGTATTACAATAATACAGAGTACAGTGCAACAGGTGTTGTATGTCAATACAAAGGGAGGGGAACTTACTGATAGCTACATTTATTAACTTTTTAGTTACTGCTCCAGGGCCAGTCGTAACTAAGTCCTGGCTGTACCAGTAAAATGTCTCACCTTTCATTTGCACTGCAAAAGTATTGGTTTGTTGCTGTGCTTTTATACCCTGCATGGTTGGAACTACTGCTATGCCTAATAGTTGCATAAGATTTTTGCCCAAAAGGTTCACTGGGCATTTTGCAGAAACAACAATTTTGCTTTTTTGGGTTAATTTTGAAACAGGATTTGTTATTGTAATGTTATGGGAGACAGGTTTCCGATACAGCTGTCCATTAGCTGCTTTTACTAGTATAAAGTCATGTGATTATGAATTTTCTGGTAGTTTGGAGGGGTGTACCAGGGTTCGTGATGCCCCTGAATTGCACAAAAATTTGACTTTCCTTTCTTCTACCAGGAATGTCACTTCTGCTTTTGTGTCAGCTAGATAGAGCTTTAAGCTCAGTAAGGCTAGGTCTAATATTTCATTTTTTTTTACTATCGGTAGCTTTTTGCACTTTCTCTATTATCACATTCTTTGCTTTTTTTATTACATTTTTATTTGTCCTTTTTTATTATTTCTATCTAGTGATTTCTGGCTTTTATATAGTCAGTCCTTACCTTTATCGTTTTTGTCTTTCACTGCTGCCTTTTTATTATTTTTGCAATTCCTTGCCAAGTGTCCCTTTTTTCCGCATTTAAAGCACTTACCTTTTTTCTTTTTCCCTTTAAAGTCCCCTGATAGCTGATCAGATTGTTTGTTTCCCTGGGCTTTTTTTTTTTGCCCTTTTGTCCAGACTGTACTAAATAAAATTTTCCATCTTTCACAGCAAATACTTGGGCTTTCTTTTTCTTTTTGTTATTAAAATGCCTTTTGGCATGTCTAGCATATTCAAGCAGTGATTGTAATCTGCTTGTATGATGGTCTACCATATGTTTAGTAATTAAACTACTTATTGGTGCAATACAGCCTTTTAAAAATGCATTTTTTAACTGCTGCTTATATGAGGAATTTTGTGTCTGGTCTTTAGGTACCTGCATTTCACAGTGGTTGTTGAAACATTTTAATAATTTGGCAAAATATTTATTAACAGTTTTACTTTTTTGTTTGATGCATTGATTAATGCAAGTCCAGTTTGCCCTAGGCTTTTATTTCTCAGAAATTTGGTCTGTTAGACCTTTTACTTTGTTATTTAGTTTTGCGCTGCTATGTGGGAGCGGCCTAAGTGCAGCGTCATGGGGATTCCAGTTGCCATTAATCATGTGCCAATTTGGACCTACTATTTGTCTGACTACTTTTTCTACTTCCTCTCCATTTAAGTGATAACTTAATCTCATGCCCTGTAAGTCTTTTAAGAACTTTTTAAAATTAACTTTTGGATGGGGAATTTCCTTTGAGGCTTTCCGGATGTTTTCCGGTGTTCACGGTCTGTATACTAAGAGAGTTGGGTTCTGCTCTTTTTGTCCTGCCTGAGGATTTGGTACTTTTATGAGTGGGCATATCTTTTTTTTACTCATAGCCCGTGAATTTCCATTCATTTGATATAATTTAATATCCCCTTTTAAATTACGTGTTTGAGACCTAGTCTCGATAGAATTTTTAACAAACGGTAGTGGTTTTATAGGAATAACTGGATATAGTGGAGGTGGGCCAGTTTGTTGTTTTGCTTTATATTTCGGTAAGGGAACTGGTAAGGGAACCGGAACCGGAGGGGGTGGAGGGGCCGATGCTATAACTAAGTTATTATCCTCTTTGTCTAGAAACATTGCTTTTGAATTTTTATTTTTTTGTTCTCTTTGGTTTGCTTCCTTAATTCACCTGTGTGCCTGAGGAACTCCTAATTTACGCTGTTTTTTAACCCGAACTTTAGAATCAGTTTTTAGCTGCCTAATACGTTTGATAAGCGAGTATTTTTTTTAGTTTTTCATTAAATTTATATTTATTAACCCATTTAGTATAATATTTAACGTTGTTGGCGCATTGTGATTGCATACATTTTGCGTTTTTGGTTAACGGTGGGCTTTGGGGTCTTTTTGTTTTTGTGCACGTATTACTCATTTTGTTCTAACCTTTTAAATGTTACGTAACCCTTTTATTTTTAATGTGGTACCACCAAGTGTTTACAGTCCCTTTAGACTACCTGCCTACTTATTCTGTTTTCCTGATTTATGACAAGATAGCAATATTTTTGTCCCTGAATTTTTAACAAAATTCTTCCAGAACAAATACAATCAAGTCCCTGATTTAAAACAGAAAAAAGTAGATTTACCCTACCTGAGCCTCAGCGATTGGTCACTCACTGTTCAAATGGAACCCACCTTCAGTCGTAGATTAGAAAAGTGGCTGGCCTTTTTTGCACGACAATTCAGTTGGAGGTCTTTCAATGAAGAAGATTAGATGTGGTATCTTTTCTGCACAGTTTCATGCCACCTGGCCCATCTGTTTCCAGGCTAAATGAGGGTTTCCGGTCCGAAGGACCAAAAAATGTCACAGAAAATACTTCAAAAGACCAAAAGCATAAGGTTCAGTTTAGGTATCTTTATTTTTGCGCAAGGACACAAAAAATGCAGTTACAGAGTTTGTTTGACTAAAATCAGGAAGTGTTACAATTATTATACTTTTCTTTCAAGACATTGCCCACTACGGCTGACGTAGCAGACCACCAGTTCACAATTCTGTTACTTTACAGATGTTTTTTACATTTCTAGCTGACTCTTTAAAGTTTAAAATTTATTTAGTAAACAGGATGGCCTTGACGACCACCGGTCAATTATAACTTTCTTGCTATGTGATGTTACAAGTCTAGGTACTATGGCTAATTCAAGCACAATGCAAGTACAGATTTTTGAAGCAGTTAATTGTTTATAGTATCTAACTTTCTTGCAACTTGTGCACTTTTTTATTAGCACAAACAGAGCTTATTGTCCATAATGAATGGATCTACAGAAATTATTATTATTTTTTATTTAATTTTCTGACCTAGCAGAAAATCACCCGCTTTCCAGTACATTTCCAAAGCATAAACATGTATTTTGCTGTGCTAGCAAACTAGGTCAGAGTGGTTAGAAAATCATGCTATGTTCCCACAAACTGCCTAGGTCTTTGCATGTAGGTCAAAGGAGATTCCCTCTACACATCAGTCATCAGAGCCATCACATAGTACCACAACACACTTGCGATGAATCTGACTAGGCACCTTCAGCAGCTGGAAAGACCACTGACGTACCTCAAAAAGAGCATTACTGGCCTCAAACAGTTGCCTCATGCAACAAGACTGAATTTAACTCAGTCTGCACGCTGTTGCATACTGTCTACTCAGGTGATCTCTGCCCAACAGACAGGTCCATGACCAATGCAGAATGGATGCACACGTGCTATCTGAAGTAACCCCAAGCTCACTGTACTACATGCTCTAGGGATATCATCATCACAACAATAAATAGAACATGTTGGAGTGATACATTAATAACTCACAGACTTCCCTTTCTTTGGAACAGGCTCCCTCCCAACGTACATTAAGCTGAGTCCCTCACTGACACTCTTCCAGAGGAGCCTTGATGAGTGTATGTGAAACTGAACTGTCACACCATGGATCACTTCATCAGCTCTACTACACAGAGGCCTAAAGAACTAACTCCATGGATGGTGATAGCTGCACACTCTGGCCATACTAATATATGCCTTCAGGCAGATAGCCTATTACCTACCTATGTACCTATATATATATATATATATATATATATATATATATATATATATATATATATACACACACACATATATATATATATATATATATATATATATATATATATATATATATATATATATATATATGTAGGGGGAACACAGTATAATAAGCCAAAGATGGATGGGCAGAGATGTGTGTAAGAAGGTGACCATTACAGGGAGCCTTCCAGGACTGTGCCACCCAACAAACATCCCAATGGCACAAAAGACATGAGGTGCACATCTCACCCAGTGTACATAACAGCCACCAGTATCTGTAATCATTACAGTGTTTGTGGTCCATGTGCCTGCTGTACAACATGACCGTACAATGAAGTACACATCTACTATCTGTAGACATGTACCTGTCACATAGTCTACTACATACCTATGAACCTATCTTCAATAAGGCATATGTTAGCCTAAGCAAGTTGTGCAGCTTTCACCACCCCACTGGGTAGTCTCCCAAGCCCTCGTTCCAATAGTTAGTACCCTAAGCCCCTTTCTAGTGGGGCTGCTGATGTGATGGCTGGTGTGAATTGCCTGTTTCCCATCCACTCATCAAGGTTCCTATTGAAGAGTGTCAACGAGGGGCTCTGTCTGATGTACATTGGGACTCTGTTCTACAGTAAGGCACATGTCTGGGATGGTACTCTATCCCACCAGCATGTTGTATTCATTGTTGTGATGAGGTTCATATCCCTGAAGTGTGTAGGGTGACTCACTTTTGTTATCTGTAGATGGAGCATGCTCAGCAGTTATGTGTTGGACATGGCTCTGTATATTAGGCAGAGTGTGCCTCTAAGTAGGTGGTACACAACGAAGAATAGATTTAGTTTTACGAGTTGTGTTCCATAACACAACTGTTTGAGGCCAGTAATCCTCTTGGTGAGGTACCTCTGTGTTCTCTACAGCTGCTGGATATGCATAGTTGAGTACATCCAAAATGGTGCATTGTACTCAATGATGGGTCTGATGACTTAAGAGTAGAGGGCCACCACTACCTCTTTGGATCCTGATGCAAACCCTTTGTGATTAGGTGGGCCACATATGATTTCCCAATCACTTTGGCAACATGGTTGTCAAAGAAAAGATGACTATCTACTTGTGTCCCAAGATCCCTTATTACCTTGTCAGTTTTAAGTGGGATCACCTATGTGGTAGTTTGTGTGTACTTTGTTTTCACCAAAGGGGATCACTATGCATTTCTCCACATTGAGCTTGAGGCCATGATTCTGACACCACACATCTGTCTCATAGAGTCCCTTCTGGAGAATATTTGTGTCATCCAGGGAATCTGTTATGGCAAACACTTTACAGTTCCCAGCAAACTTAGTCAACCACAACCCTCCTGTGTTGGCATGTACATTTGAGAAGTCTATACCAAACAGGAGGGACCCCAGGACTGAACCCTAGGGGCCACCAGTTGTTACCGGTGTAGAGTCTGACATGTAGCCAGCAACTCTTAATTTGTGGAATCTATTTGTGAGCCAGTGTGCAATCCATCTTGTGATGTATGGATTCATGCCCAGGTTGGTGAGTTCATCTATGATACCTGACTGGGGAATGGTGTCAAAGGCTGTAGTGAGGTATATGTAGGCTGTGTTGAGCTCATTTCAATCATCTATAGCTTGGGTAATGGTCTCAAAGAAATCCACCAAGTTCAGGAGGCGTGATCTGCATATGATAAAGCCAAACTGGGTGTGCTCAACTGTGTGAAGGTTCACAATCTCTTTATTGTTGACTTCCATTGTGATTGGCTCCATTGCCTTAAAGAGCAGACTCGTCAGGCTCATAGAGCATGAAAGCCAAGGGGTTTTTGTGGTGTGTGAAGAATGTTGCTGTGCAACATTCTATGGGTACATATCCTGTACAGAGCATGTAGAGAGAGGTGTAGGTATCCTTGATGAATATGGATATATCCCCACCCTATGTGCTATGATCCAGGTCCTGATGCTGGAAGGTAAGGAATGAGTATTATCCTGGTAGTGCTGGTGTGCTCTCTGGAGCCTTGAACTAGGTTTCTGTTACTGCACAGATATCAATATTCTCCATACTGAGATGTGCATTGAGTGTGTGCATCTGGAGGCTGAAACTTCTGGCAATGAGTAGCATTTAGCTAACTTTGTGGTTATTTGTGTTGGTTCTGGGGTTTGGTTTGTCCTCAGTTCCACACCTGAAGTCAATGCCTCATTGGTCCCATCTGACCATAAGCTAATTACCCTACATATCCACATATCTACATATCCACATTCTGGACCCTCCCCCATTAAGGAAACCATGTTAAAAAATGTCTCCAAAGCCAACTTCATGCTTCTTAAGACAGAAGTGCTGAACTTCAGGACACCCATGCAGATGGACAATACTGTTATGACTACTGAATCCTTCACAATTGCACTTTATAAGCATTTACATGAGTGTATGCATCATGCTATCCCAAACAGAACCAAGATGCTATCCTCCAAGAAAAGGAAGCCAATCTAGTGGTCCCCTGCCATAAACAAACTGCACAACAGAAGGAAGAAACTGTTGCAAAAGAGGGTAAAATCCCATGAGTGGAGGAGCTCCCTGGTCAGCCTCAGGAAGAAACTGCGATCCCTGATAAAACCCTCCAAAGCTAGTTATGAAAACAAAGTTGACACTGATTCTAAAAACAACCACAAAGCATTCTATAGCTATGTCAAGAATCTCAATGGCAACACTCAGATCTGCTCTGAGTTACAGCACAATGGCACTAAATATACAGACCCAACTGATATTGTCAACAGCCTGGCAGATAGGATCAGTGCTAACTTTACCCCCCTTTCACCCATGAAAGAGCACATCTCTATACAAGAAGAATGCAAAGTTGCTGTCATCATGGCTGCACAGGTAAAAAACACTCTCCAAAGCCAGGAACACAGCATTCATGGGACCAGATTACATCCCAGGTTGCATTCTACACGAACTACAGAACGAACTGGCACCACACCTACATACCATGTTTAATCATAGCCTCACCTCAGGCTTTGTGCCTGCTGAATGGTGCACAGTGATGGTTATCCCACTACACAAGGGGGGAGCCATCATGGACCCTGGGAACTAGTGCCCCATTAGCCTGATGAGCCTGGTCTGCAAGGCCATGGAATGTATCATCATGGAACTTATAAACAAAGACATTGGTAATCTCCAAACTCTGGACCACAACCATTATGGGTTTGTAAAAGGCAGATCATGTCTCCTAAACCTGATAGACTTCTTTGAAGCAGTCATCAAAGCTGTAGACAAGGGTAAGGTGGTTCACACAGCCTATCTAGATCTTGCCACGGCTTTCGACACCATCCCCTACTCTGGAATTATGGATAAACCCACTAAACTAGGTATAAATCCCTATGTCACAAGATGGGTTGCCAACTGGCTCACTGACACAACCCACACTGTGAAAGTAGCAGACTCCAAGTCCGACTTTGGACCAGTGACAAGTGGAGTACCACAGGGTTCAGTCCTGGGTCCTCTCCTGTTTGGTATCTACTTCCATGAAGTACAGGTTAACATGGAAGGTCTCTGGCTAATGAAGTTCCCAGATGACTGCAAACTAGGAGCCATAATCGAGACTGCTAATGATGTGGACATCCTGCAAAAGGGCCTCACTAAGACAGATGCCTGGTGTCAAAGCCATGGCCTCAAGCTCAATGTCAAAAAATGCATTGTCATCCCCTTTGGTAAAAACACTGTACCCATGAACTACAACATAGGTGGTAGTATACTTAACACCAAAAGTGTGATAAAATACCTTGGGACACAGGTGGACAGTAGACTCTCCTTTGATAATCACATTGCCACAGTAGACAGGAAATCCTTCTATATGGCACACCTCATCACAAAAGGTGTCTCATGCAGAATAAAAGAGGTAATTGTTCCCCTCTACTCATCACTCATTAGATCCATTATAGTGTACAATGCCCCTTTTGCTATGTACCTCACAAGACATCTACAACAACTGGAAAGCCTGCAGAAAGACCTCACAAAGAGGATTAGCAGCCTCAAATACATGCCATACACAGACCGTCTCAAAACACTACAGCTTTACTTTGTCACATATTGCCTACTCAGATGTGATCTCTGCCTAACATACAAAGCTATGTCAAACACACAGCTGTTGGACATGCTCCACTTAAAGAAATCCCAATCCCTCCGAGCGTCAGCCCCAAAACCCAGACTGAAATACAAAAGGAGGGGTGTATCCATTTTCATAAAGAATACCCACACCTCCAGGTTAGTGGCACAGCACAAGGCCTTGGAAACCATGTAAGTGCAACTAACATTGGGAAAAGCTGCTCATCAGATCGTAGCCTGCTACAAATCACATACCTTGTCTCAGGACCCTCACTCAGTATTCCTGAGAACACTAGAAAATATAAACGTCCTACCAAACACCATGATATGAGGAGATTTCAACTACCCAAACACTGACTGGGAGAATTACTCGAGTACAAAGTCCTTTGCCCAATGTTTCCTAGAGTTTATAAACTCAGACAGCCTGGAACAGCTGGTCACCACACCCACTAGAGGTGACAACATACTGGACCTGATCATCACCAACATGGGGGATCAGTGTTCCACACCAGAGGTAAACCCCTCACTGGTAATATCAGATCATGAAGTAAGCACACTGGACATCCACATCCTGACCCCCCCCCCCAGTCAACAAAACCACTGTGAAAAAGTTTTCAAAAGCAAACTTCACACTTCTCAAGACCGAAGTGGAAAGTTTCAAAGCCCCCTTGCTACAGGATAATGCTATCAAATCTGCAGAATCCTTTACAAGTGCATTCTATGAGCATCTACAGGGATGCATGCATCGAGCCATCCCAATAAAAAAACAAGACTCACTCCTCCAAAAAGAAGAAACCAATCTGGTGGTCCTTGCCCATAAATAAGCTATACAACAGAAGGAGGAAACTAACACATGATAGAGCAAAATTCCAAAAAAGGAAAGGAATCACTGATCATTATTAGCAAGAAACTACGATCACTCATAAAATAATCCAAGTCCAGTTTCTAAAGAAAAATTGCCAAGGACTCTAAAGATAACCACAGAGCCTTCTTTAGCTATGTCAAATATTTAGGTGGCAACTGTCAGATATGCTTTCAGCTACTGCAAAATGGCAAAAAATACACTGAACCAAGTGACATTGCCAACATCCTGGTGGACAAGTTCAGTGCAAACTTCACCCCCCCACCCCGAAAAGGGCCCGTGTCCATCCCAGAAGAATGCAGAGCCCCAGACTTCAAGGACATGCAGGTAAAAACAGCCCTCTCTTAAGCTAAGAACACAGGATCAATGGGACTGGATGGTGTCCCAGGCTGCATCTTACACGAGCTCCAAGAGGAACTAAACCCTCATCTACATTCATTGTTCAGACTCAACCTTACCACAGGCTATGTACTCAAAGAATGGCATACAGCAACAGTCATCCTGCTCCACAAAGGTGGTGCCACAACAGAACCTGGGAACTATCGTCCTATAAGCCTGACCAGCCTGGTCTGCAAAGCTATGGAGCAAATTATCATGGAACTCATAAACAGAGACATTGGGGACCTCCAGATACTGGACTCTACCCAATTTGGCTTTGTTAAAGGCAGATCCTGTCTCCTAAACCTAGTTGACTTCTTTGAAACAGTTACCAAGGCCATAGATGAAGGGAAGGTAGTGCACACAGCCTACCTGGACCTCACTAAGGCCTTTGACACTATTCCCCACTCTGGCATCATAGACAAGCTTACCAGCTGGAACATTAACCCCTATGTCATGAGATGGGTGGCCAACTGGCTCACGGATAGAACACACATGGTCAGAGTTGCAGGTGCCATGTCCGACTCTAAACCAGTCACAAGTGGCATCCCACAGGTCTCGGTCCTGGGACCCCTCCTGTTCAGTATATACTTCTCTGAGGTGCAGGCAAGCATGGGAGGACTATGGCTGACCAAGTTCCCAGATGACTGTAAACTGGGAGCCATAATCAACTCTCTGGCTGACACAGACATCCTCCAGAAGGGTCTTACAGAGACAGATACCTGGTGTCAAAACCATGGCCTCAAGCTGAATAGCAAAAAATGCAGTCATCCCCTTTGGAAAAAACAAAGTGCCCACAAATTACCACATAGGTGGTAATCTACTAGGTATGGAAAATGTAATTAGGGACCTGGGGACCCAGGTAGATAGTAACCTCTCCTTTGATAATCACATTGGCAAAGTGATTAGTTATTCCTTCTATGTAGCCTACCTAATCACAAAAGGGTTCACCTCTAGATCAAGAGAGGTCATTGTGCCCCTCTACTCATCACTCATTAGGCCCGTAATAGAGAACAATGCCCCGTTTGGTATGTACCTTAATTGGCATATGCAGCAGCTGGTAAGACCACAGAAGTACTTCACCAAGAGGATCATGGGCCTCAAAGAGATGCCCTATTTAGCTCGACTAGAGAAACTCCAGCTCTACTCAGTTGCTTACTGCCTGCTCAGAGGTGATCTATGCCTGATGTATAAGGCCATGTCCAACCCGGAATTAATGGACATGCTCCACCTCAAGAAAAACAAATCTCTTAGAGCCACACACTCCAGTGAATTAAACCTCAGCAAAGCAATAAACAGGACATGCTGGAGGGATAGATTTCTGTCCCAGAGACTTCCCTCACTCTGGAATAGAATCCCAGTTGATGTTTGGCAGAGCCCCTTGCAGACTCTCTTCAAGAGGAATCTTGATGAGTGGATGGAAAATTGTAAATTTACCCCTGGGATCACTTGAGTGGCCCTGCTAGACAGAGGCCCAGGAAACTAATTTAAAAGGGAGGCAAAAGCCAACACATTCTGCCTAGGCTTATAAATGCCCTTGGGCAGATAGCCTAGTACCTACGTATGAACCTATGAACCTACACGCTCTAAGGACCTAAACCTTGTCACCACAATAAACAGAACATGCCGGAGGGATAGATTCCTGTCCCACAGACTTCACATACTCCAGAATAAACTACTTATCTATATCAAACAAAGCTCCTCATTAGCACTCTTCAAGGAAAATCTTGATTATAGGATGGGAAATAGGAAATTCACCCTGGGGATCACTTCTGTGTCTCTGCACAACAGTGGCACAGGAAAATAAATTTCTTGGGTGGCAAAAGCCAGGGTACCTTTTTGACTGGCCTTGTATAGGCCCCAGGGCCGATAGACTAGTACCTACCTATGAACCTATGAACCTTTGAGCCTTGCCTAAAAAAGGTAATATGGGGACAGCATGAGCCTTGGCCAGTATTCAGAAGCATAGAGGTGACAGGTGCAAACCATCTGTAGTGAAGCAACAAGGCTTGTCGATCATGTCATCACAGGCAGACAGAGAATGGATCCCCTTTGAAAGACACCAGAATCTCAGCCAATTGTTGAAGTTTATCATCTTTCTGTTATATTGCAGTATCATGTAGGTGAAGGTAAGATGCTACTCAAGGTTTTACCCTGTGTGTGCCAGCATGTGGTGCATCAACCCATATATGATATGGTCATGGCCTATGCATACAATGCACTCACAATACACCCAGTATGATAAGCCTGCTGAGGTTAGCAAATGTGACAAAAACCTTTGTGCAAACTGTCAGCAAGTAATGTCTGTATTGCACCCTGTAACTCCATATTGCTTGCTGAAGTGTAAAGACGTACTTAGTTTGGATTAAGAACACCACACTTGCCAACTGTGTGTGTGTGTGTGTGTGTGTGTGTGTGTGTGTGTGTGTGTGTGTGTATGTGTATGTGTGTGTGTGTGTGTGTGTGTGTGTGTGTGTGTGTGTGTGTGTGTCTCCCTGGGGAGGAGCAACCTTTTAGGAGACACCTTAGAAGTGGTATACTCATCTTTGTCAAGTCCAGTGATGTCACCATCCTACAAATATACCTGTGGAAAAGTGAAATCCCAGTAATGTGTATAGTCCGTCATGTAAATGCATACTGCTGTAGTATCATAATGTAGTTAGGTAGAGGTTTGAATCCTGGACTTATCAACTGTATGTGGGTGTGTCTCCCTGGGGAGGAGCAACCTTTTTGGAGACTACTCAAACACCTTAAAAGTGGTATACTCATCTTTGTCAAGTCCAATGATGTCACCATCCTACAAATATACCTGTGGAAAGGTAAAATCCCAGTAATGTGTATAGTGTGTTGTGTAAATGCATACTGCAGTAGTATCATAATGTAGTTAGGAAAGAGTTTGAATCTCACACTTGCTGACTGACTGTGTGTGTCTGTCTGTGCTCCAGGTGTGTGACACCGTTGGCCAATGTGGAGTGGGTTTTGATTTTTATAGTGTATGACATATCATAATGACAACTGTATGTGCATTACACATGTAAGGTAGCTGTGGGACAAATCCATATACATACATGTGACCTCAAGTATTTCATACGTGGGTACTCTGCTTTCTCCATGAATGCATGTCTTATCTTTGCCAGAGCATGCTGGTGCTTTCCAGACTTTAGGTCACTTCTGTATGCTTGTGACAAGCTTAGCCACTGCAGTGATCCCTAGGCTATGGCTTCCATTTCACATCCACTCATCACAGTTTCTACTGAAGAGTGTGAGTGAGGGTTTATGCTTGAGGTATATTTGAAACCTGTTACAAAGCAAGCAAAGCCTGGCAAAGATGACTAATCATTATAGGTTTGCAACAACCTCTGTGGATCTGCATGCAAACCCTTTCTTGCTTATGTGCTGCACAGAGGGATTTCCAAAACCCTTTGGTAATGTGATCATCAAAGGAGAGATGACTTAACACATGGCTCTATGTATACATTAGTACCTGTTCCACAGTTTGGGGGCTACTACCTATGTGGTACTATGGGGATACTTTGTTTTCTAAAAGTGGATAACTATGCTTTCTTAGGCTTATAGCTTTGCAGCATGAGTTTGACACCAGGTATCTATCTGTATGATGCCCTTTTGGAGGATATGTGTGTCATCTGGAGAATAAAGTATAGCCCACAGTATGCATTTTCATCAAACATGGGCAGACATATCCCTACTGTGTTTGCTTGTATCTAAGAAAGCTATATGCCAAACAGGAGTGGTCCCAGGACTGAGTGCAGGTGAATACCACTTGTTACTGGCATAGAGTAGTACCAGGAGGCTGCAAATGTTACTGTGTGTCCCACATCTGTGCGTCAGTTGTCAAGCCATCATCTAACAATCATTTATGGTCAGTCTGTTGAGGTTATGTCTAATACCAGTATGTGGGATGGGTATGATTTGCTGGTGAGCTATAGCGTGGCTGTGTTGACCTCCCATCTCTCACCTATAGCCTTGTTGACAGGCTTGAAGTCTACTAGGTGTAGGAGCCATGATCTGTCCTTTAGGGAACCTAAGTGGGTATGGTGCAGTGTTTGCAGGTTCATAATGTCTCTGCTAATGAGTTCCATAATGCTGTGCTCCATAGCCTTCCAGATAACATTGGTCTGTCTTATAGGGTGAGAGTTTCCAGGACCTGTTGTAGTTCTACCCTTAATCAATTTATATTAACATTTGCACTGGGTGTGACGAGGGTGGACAGGTTTAAGAATAAGTATATTAGAGGGTCAGGCCAGGTTTGTAGGTTAGTAAACCATGCCAGATAGGCAGGATTAAGTTGGTTTGTACATGTGCTGAGGAGGGATGCAGAGTATATTGTGAAATAGATGCTAAGGATGAAGCCGCCAGGTAACAGGAAAAGAGGAATGCCTAAGATGAGGTTTATGGCTGTGGTGAAAGAGGACATGCAGGTGGATGGTGTGACAGTACAAGATGCAGAGGGCAGGAAGATATGGAAACGGATGATGGACTGTGGCGACCCCTAATGGGAGCATCCAAAAGGAGAAGAAGACATTGTAGCTCATCCCTTGTGGACTGTGAACACCATTACGTACATCATTCCACATGTATGTAACCTGTATAGAGGCTCCATCTGGATAGAGCGTTTAGGTGAGTGGTGACTTCATATGTCAGCTTGTGTATGACAAAGCCAAGGACACTGTCCAGTACCATTGCCACTGTGGTGTGGACCTTGTTAAAGAGATGTTTTAACTAGATGTCTGTGAATCATCAGGTATTACGTTCTGCAGGTCTGGAAATGTGGCTCTTGTATAGTGACAGGGTGGTGAAATCCGCATTCAAACTGTCTGACAAGGAATTGGTAATGTCAGTTAGGTAAGTGTACTTTGTGACCATTTACATTAACTGTGACCCAATCTGAGATTTTCCCTGTAGATTATGAACAACAGTAAAGAAAGCTTTAGTGTTGTCTTTGGAATCATTGCCATTTTGTATTTTGAAGCTTGCCTTGTATGTTTATTGAGGGATTGAATTTTCCCAATGATACTGACCAGAGAGGTTATCCTTTCTTGTTATGTAACTCTTTTTTGGTATAGCATCACACCTTCTATTATATATTTAGTTTATGGCAGGGGTCCATGAGACAAATGCACTTTTACTGTATAAGTGAGAATTTCTTGTGTTTGTGATAGCACAGTACATGGAACCCTGTAGGTGAACAGTGTGCATTAATACAGGATTATGCAGCTGGGACAGTGTTAACCTTAGTAATGCAAACCAATGACAGATAGTAACAACAGCATCACCAACAGCACAGTGTCAACCCGTGTCATACACACACATGCATACTCAAGTTTCAAAACGTGTGTAGTACAATGCATACTGGCCACCAATAGAAACTATGGGGGTGTTAACACTGGCCAATACAGGGCATGTCACCCTGCCCATGTGTCCAATATGCAAGTACATGCAGACAGTGCACCTTCACCATGTTTACAAATGTACACCTGCAAACTTGTGCTGCACACACCCCACACCTACTGTCCACTGTATAACACATGCTGACACAACTACACACATCAGCCAAGTGGCACATGGGAAAACAAAACACAATTGGAATAAACACTGGTAGAAACAATACAACATTGCAAATTACAGCTTTAATGCATCATGCCTGCTCAGCTACACCTTCAAGGATATCATTACACTTTACTGCTGACAACATGCTACACATTCACCATTGCTATACTTTATCAAAGTCACCCTGTGCATCAGCACCATGTTAGCCTGTTCCTGCATCAATGTTACAGATGACAGGAGGTGGCACAGGTTTCATCATATGCACAGGGTGTGTTGTTGGTTTGCCAGAGGCCTATACTGAGCCATACAATCGACATGTGTGTGTGAGTATGTGTGTGAGGGCCATGAGTACTGTTGCGGTGCCAATGTTGATGTAATGTGTGCGGGTATGTGTTTGCCCTAGGTTTCTGGTTTATGTGTGTGTGTCTGCATGCACACAGTTCCACCATGTGGCTGCCATAAACGGGGATTTGTGGGACAGCTACAGACTGTACCTGGCAGGCTTTACAGATCACAGTCTCTGGCCATGGATATGGAACCTGTGCCTGGCAGGGGTGTTACAGACAGTATCAGGTACTAATCCAGACTGGGTACTATCCTCAGAGGTTGACATATGTCCACTGGATCCAGGTCCCTGCTGGGACTGGCCAGAGCCATGTGCACATGGTCTTCTAGGACAGTCTATGGACAGCCCCCCCAACATTGCTGCTGGTGCTGGTACTGGCACCACGGGAGCGGCTGTGACTTGCTGGATGTCCATGGCAACCTCCAGCTGCTGATGTTGCTGGCATACGTCCTTGTTGATGTCTCAACTGTCCTGCACTGTCCTGACAGATGGACATGACATTGTGGAGGACATCCAATGTCTCACCCCAACGCCTATCAATGACTTCATTGTAATTAAGTATGGCACCTGCTAGGTCATGGATACAGTCATTTACAGAGGTGTTATGAGCCCTCTGTGCCCTTAGTCCCTGTCTGGTGTACCACTCCATTCATGCCTGTGCCTCCATGACAGCCTGGAACATGTGTGTGGTTGAAAGAGTTGTGGCACGTCTGCCAGGGGCATGATGAACAGCAGTGCTCTGATGAGAACCCCTGGGCATCTGCCTATGTGGTACCATTCCAGACATCTGGCTATGGCTGCTGTGTCCTGATACATGTGCCATAGATACCACACTGTCCTGGCCAGTGCCAACCGTACACTGTCCCTCAGCTAAGGGCAATGGTGATGATGGATGTACAGGCAGTATGATTGTGTGCATGGATGGGGTGGAGGCTTGTGTACTGTCAATTGGTGGCCCAACAACAGACCCTGACAAACCTGCCTGTACCTCAAAACACGTATCCTCATAATCACTGTCTGTCTCAGTGACATCAGGTTCCCTGCTGTACTGAACCAGCCCCACCTCAGCACCTGTGAGAGGAAAACAGGAAACACACTTTAAGACCTGAACATGATGTCAGACCACATGCACACATGCACCCATGTACATGCACATGTACACAGGCACACATGCGCACATGCACACATGCACACACGCACACATGCACACATGCACGCATGCACACATACATACATGCACACATGCACACATGCACATGCACACATGTGCACATGCACACATGCACACACAAATACACTCCTCCCTAAAGCAGACACACACACACACACACACACACACACACACACACACACACACGCACATCACCAGCAATCTCAGAACATACACAATAACAGGTGATGGTGGGGTACAGTATCACAAGCAAAGCAGTCATATCACACATGTCAGCATGCAGGACATGTGTTGCTCAACAACATGCAGTGCAAGTGTAGACAGTCCTTGTTACTAACAGTATACATGGCTTTGATGCATGTCTTTTGTTATTAGGTGATTGGCCTCCCCCTGGAATGCAATGCATACATGGACACAACATTGCTGTGCAAGTATTCAAAACTCTGTAATGTACTGTGCACCATAACTCATAGGTCTACATACCATGGCTGGATGTGTATCTGTGTGTCAGATAGGTATCCAATGCTGATTACAGCCTCAGTGTCTTTAGCAAATAATTGTGGATACAGTTATAGCACATGCATGATGAGTATTCACACAACATCATCAGTGGTGCATGTATAATCGATGGAATACCATTCATCCACATACCTAATGTACAGTAGTTATGGTGAGTGTAGATCATATTGTGGACATGCCAGTGTCATCCATGACATGGCATGCTAAAGCACAACTGCATATTTAAACATCACACATGCCCAATATGTGTCATATGACCTAACCATTTAATAGCATCACAAGACATATATGTGTCAGTTGTGCAAATGGTGATTGGTATGCATATTGTTTAGAGGTGCATATGTTTGCACACACACAACATTGAGGTGTATAGCAATGAAAGCAATGTGTAGTAGTGTGGTTACAATAACTGGATGGGGTATAGTACCATAGGCCATCATCATGAAGCATTATGTGGTCACTCAAGGCTACAAATGTTTCCCACACCAGCACTAATCATGCTGTACCGGAACTGTACTACCTTGGCTACATTCAACATTTCACAAGCAGTTGTTACATGGGTTTGTAAGGAGGCCAATAAGGAGCATTCCCTGACATGAATGTGTAGTGTGTTGCAGAGTGTTTAAATGCCCCATGATAGGCCTCTATCTCTCAGATATAGTATGTGTAACATGTGGATGAGATTTTGGATAGTGGAGTGTGTCTTTACAGAGGGTATGTGAATCCTTTATGTGTAGCATGTTAAAATGCTCTGTGTATGACATAGTTGTGCATGTTATGTGCATGCTGAGTATCAACTTTGCCAATCTAATGGTCACTACAGTGTAGCCACATTTGTTTGAGATGATCTGGGTATTGCATGTGTTTGAGGCAGCTAATCACATTAGTGAGATGTGCGTGGTCTTACACCAAACATGCACCCCATGCATTATGGGTAGGTGTGTTACATGTGTACATGGCCTACACCTTAACTATGACATGCACTTTTTATTTACAATAATAAATGTAGAACACACTCACCAGCATCTGTCCACTGCCTTGATGTCACCCCAGAGGGACCTACATAGAGATGAGACAGTTTGTCAGTGGCCACAACTGTGGCATTGCTACTGTGTGTTTGCATTCTTAAAGTAGAACAACAGTTTACACTCACAGGCCTACAGATTATGTTCCAAATGATCAGTATTGCACAACAACAGGCTCCACATCTTCTAACTACACACTCCACATCTCACATATGCATGCTCTACCAATACAGATAACAGTAGTCTACAGATATGCCATGTTACCTGCATGCTCCATGTGTGCTTGCTGGGTGGCTCTAACCTCCATCATGGTGTATGTCTGCTGCTGTTGTTTTTGGGCAGGTGCCACAAGGGTCAGGAGCAGCTCCTCCACTCTGGTGAGGGGAGGATGGATATTAACACCACCTCCTGTTGCAAGCTGTTGTCTCCACACATCAGAAGCATGCTGACGGACATGTCTGAGTAGATCACTGCAGTGGTGGCGTACCTGCTCATATGTCCGGTTATGCAGGCCTACCTAATTTACCCACTGGACAACATCTTGCCTTATTGCAGTACACTCCTGTTGGTTCTGGCTGGTTCATGAGAACATTAGACTGTAGTGCTAAATCATACAGCTAGTAATGATCTCATCTTCAGCTCTACTATAGCTGGGATTTCTGCAATGTGCCATGATCCCTGGAAGACATAAAGAAAAAATATGTCTGAGCAAGTCATATGGCACATTTAACATTATACAGTCAGATATCACTGAACTGCCAAATATAGCAACCCATTAGCTAACTGAGAGTGAAACATTTTAACTACCACTTATCACTGCTCACCCCACAACTGCTTGAAAGTGCCTGGCTCACTCTATCTTATGAACCACGTTCTGCACAGCAACAAAATAAAATCACTATATAAGACTATACAAGAGTACCTGGCACACTGTATGCAACGCAATGCACCACCTAGCCACAGCAGATATACATCAAGCTGATGTGTAAAGAAATATGTCATCCATCACAATGAGTGTAAGGTCCAGTAAATGTATTACTATTATACCACACGACTTGATAATGGCAAACCCATGGCTAAAATATGTGCACAATTGGGAATATAGGTTGCATACTGCTGTAGTCCACTATAAATGTTGCTAGATACGCAGTTATATGTTTTACCACACATATGCCAGAGGACATGTTACAGACATACCCACACACATCAGACATAATTACAGGACACAAAGGTATGGCAACCCAGATAAGCTCTATGTGTGTACTATACAGTACTGTGTGTCAGTACTTACAAAACCTTAATCTTGAGGAATGTAATCTGTGATGAATACAGGGACCACACAAAACAGTGGATGCAAGCAACGTGGACATACACCATACTTTGCTGTACAGGCCCAGAGCTTCAAGTAGTACTTCAGTACACACAGGATTTGGATTCAACATCAGTACCAATCAATAATCATAGATGTAGTGCTTTAACCTCCAATGACACACCCCAGTTAAAACCAAGGGACTTAATCACACTGTATGCCATAGCACTTTTTCTGTCTAGCAACAGAATACACTGCTTTTGCTGGGATCAAAGCAAGGACCCATAATACCATGACATAAACAGTTCCCCACTAAGCTATCCCACAAATACATATCTTTGATGTATTCACAAACACATTGACCATCACAGTCAGTCAACAGTACAGATAATCTGTTTCAACAAGTAGATGTAGGTGTGTATGAGTATATATGACTCTCTCTCTCTCTCTCTCTTTATATATAATAAAGGATGTGAGGTGTACAGTAATGTAATAATATCGCACAGTCTTGTGATAAATGTACTGAAAGTGTTCACAGCCCAGGTAGCTTTAACAGGCCTCAATGGCTTCAACATTGCAAACTGAACAAACCACCCACACTGTTTAACCACCACGTGTCATATACCAGCACTGTATGCTGTCTTGTTTGTCACACACTAAAACCCACATACAAATATGCACATACTAACCTTCACCAACATATATATCTCCACCCTTCACAAACAGCTGCAATATGTCCCCTGCTCTATGCACATATACAGATGTGAATATATATGACACATATATATTTCTCTATATGTGTGTGGCATACACACACAAGGTCCACACTGTTGTAAGTTCCTGGACCTCACAGCTGAACTGTTGGGCCTTGCTGCAACACAAACAGGTGTCACATGTGAACACACACTAACATTAGAGGGGGTATATATAGCTACAAATGCCAGATAAGCATACTAGACTGCTACAGCAGTTGCTAATGCTAAGCTACACTTTAATATGACTATCATGCATGTAATGCTCTGTCACACCCATGTTTATATAATGGCAGCACTAATCCCCCCAACAGCCATTGTCCACACTACTGTACAGAACACAGATAACATGGACCAGATTTTTGACATTTAATGCTGAGCTACACATTTCACAGGGATGTCCCACTGCCCACAGATACACACTGTATTGTCCATAGTGGTAGTTAAGCAGGACATCTGTGTATAGATAAGTACTGCTGCCACATATGAATTGTTCACATTATGTAGACTACTCTTCAAAAACATCTACTACATGCCAGTAAATACATATGTGTCACATACCTTTCCTTTGTATGATTTGGTATTATTTCTTTTTCTTTTTCTCTGTCTCTCTGTCTCTCTCTGTCAGTCTCTGCAATAGAGTGATTGAGTTTGTTGGCAGCAATTGTAGCCTGCTTTTGTAGGTATTTGCACATGAGCATGTGATGGCCTCTGCACCAATTAGTGGCCACCATTTGCTAATTGCATGCAGCCTGCTGTGTAGTAATTGCAGTAATCACTGTCATAGCAACCCAGTACTATAAATTCCTAACTCAGGTAGGCATAGCCCTTTCAGCTTTCCAAGATGGAGATCATCCTTGTTTGCTGTGGACATCATTGTTTAAGACAGAAGGTTGGTATAGTTCTTATATCAGAAGCCAGGGGTGTAGCCAGTGATTTACATTTTGTACTTAGACCCAAATGTTGCTGCTTCCAGTACACACTTGTCAGTGCAGAAATGTACTCACCCCTCAAAATGCTAACCCAAGATGCATGGGAGGATGCACTTTCTTTTCAAATTTTACAATTAACTGCCATACAAAGCTAGTTATTGAGATGGATTCCTTTGGCACAAGAATTGTTTGTGAACTGCTATACTGTGAATATTCATTTACTCAGTTCTAAACAGTTTGTGCTTTTTTAGTGTTGACATTAGCACAAGCTGCTCAGGAAAACTGGACACATTTCAGTACTGTGAGTATGCTTACCTACATCCTTGGCAGACCCTGCACACACAGGTATATTCTACATTTGGGTAGGGTGCAGAAGTACAGAGAATGTACGTATTATTGTGTGAATTTTATCTTGCTGGACTTACAGGGTTGCTGAGTACATGTTAGTTTATCAAGGCAAGTAGTCTGTCTGCGTAACTCCCAACTGTGGACCTATCCACATGGTAGCCAAAGATTAGCCTGTTATTCTTTGTCTGTGCACCACACAGGTCTTTTCAGCACTAGAGCAATGGCATTGCTACAGTTGGTTGCTACCAGTACATGGCTACATCCTTTTGTATTTCACTGTTGTATTCCTACATAAGGGTATGCTTCCGGAACTCCTTCCCAAGCTCTTTGCATGGTGTGTAACAGCAGAAAGGCTGCTATGCCTCTGTGTTTCTGCCTCTGCCAGACCTCTTAAACACTCAGGTACATGTTTGAACAGACTCAGGGAAAAGTAGAGAAAAAGTCAGGGACACCTTTAAAATATTAATGCCATTAAGTTGAGACTTTGAGAGAACCAGAGCACATGGATTAATACACCTTTTCTGAAGTAAAAGAAGTGTCTAACTCTTAATTATTGTCATTACTCATTACATGTAATTCACCACCTTTCTGGCCAAAGTCAGTAGTTTTCGGAGGGATTCAGAGGGACAGAGCTAAATTTTGTTTCAAAATCAGGGACATCCCTGACAATTAGGGACAGTTGGAGTATGGCCTCTGCCCTCAACAGATATACCAATGTTTGTCCTGCTGTGATACTGTGTGGGGGTTGTAAAGTGATGGTGTAACATTATTTCCTGCTAGAATGGCTGCTTCTCTTATCACATTCATGTAATGTAATCCCACAACAACTGTTGGTAAAGATCCACACATCAAGTTGTGTGGTATGGCATTCCTATTTTTCCTTTACATTCACTCATTCTGATGCATGATATATTTATTTCAGCACCATCTTGTTGTATATCTACCGTGGCTTAGTGGTACTTCATGCACTGTAGTGTGTATATGAGCTATGTTTTGTAGAATTTAATAAAGATATGGGTTAGTAACAGTCAACAGCATTCCCAGTTAGTTATAACAGCATACAGAAGTATTCCCATTAACCCAACACACCAGAGTTTCAACAGTTGAAAAGCAAGCATAACACATGCATATATAGAACAATAGTGGACATTGCAATAGCATGCAGGTTTAATTGATGGCAACAGGCCACCAATATTGTGGTATTTGAACAGGGAACATGCATAGAAATGAATGCAAATATTTATAAACCAATAGGACATATGTCCCAACAAATGTTTTGAGATTAGACATACCCATTGAGGTGTGGAATTGCATTTTTATGCACATACAGTAGGGTGGAAAAGATAGCTCAATTAACAACTTATATATCCTTCTAGTTTATACTACATTCCTATTAACTGCAGTTATATGTCCCTTACATGTATTATTACACTACCCAATGTCCTTATATTGTGCAATTGGATTTTGCTAGATCATTATATACATGAGCTGTATCTGACATACAAACTGACCAGGATGCAGATGTTACTGCTACATATTTTGAGAGTTGCTCACACACACTGCTGCTGAGATGGTACATTGACAGCTCTACTTTCATATAATTATCTAGATATGTTCAGGTGAAATTATCAGTTATATGTTAACAGCTCCCTACATTTCTGGCAGCACAATGACATTTCTGGGGAACACAATACCAAGCTACTCATGTGCCAGATTAACCTGTACATGCTGGGCATGAACCAACAGTTAAGGGCTGTAAATATGCATAAAAGCTACTGGCACTCCCTTTATCCACTTTATATGGGCCTAACCAAGTGTGGGTTAACTATTTATTTATTTTATTTATTTGCAGCTGGTTTACCAGGATAGTCCATTGGGCCAAAAGAACCTGTTTTCAATGGAGTCCTGGAGAGAAAAGCACCAAAAACAATTAGCAAGGTTACAATAAGGTATTTAGTTTCAGTTATACAATTACTACAGACTTGGAAATACAGTAGACTAGTATACAAATATATACAAATATTGCAATCTTGTATAGCTGCAAACAATTTACAATATAGAAACTGAGAAGCTTTTACAACTTAGGGTGGGTTACACTGGCGGTATCTTTCATACATTTAGGATGAGTAGCTTAATACAAGCAAGAGAAAGGTATATGAGCTGACATAGAAATTTTTCAATATAGAAACAGAGAACCTTTTCCATCTTAGGGTATATTTACACTTAGGTACCTTTAAGTATTCAGAAAAAGCTTAATACAAGCAAGAGCAAGATCTATGAGTTTAGGAGAGTAAGTAGAAATTCCCATTATGAATAGGAGAGGAGAAGTAGAAATTCCCAGTATGAGGAGATTATGTTGGGTGGGAACAGGAGCATTCCCACTGGGAAATTAGGTGTGAGTCAAGAGATTTTTTGAATGAGAAGTGATTTGTGATGGTACGAATGGATGGAGGTAAGGAGTTCTAGAGACGAGCAAGACTGTAGGATAAGAGAGTTTTTCCACAACTAACACTGCTTAATACAACAGTACTATTTCTAAAATGCAACAGTACAACAACATATCAAAGAAAATCACACAGACACACTCCAGGAATTATACCTTTATTAAAGATTTATTACACCTTTATTTGTTGGGTTAAAACACTTTTTTGAAGGCTCTCTCATTTATTTTATATAACAGTACATGCAGAATAATTATTAAGGAATTATTATACCTTTACTTATTGGGTTAAAACACTTTTTTGAAGGCTCTCTCATTTATGTTATATAACAGTACATGCAGAATAATTACTAACCTGTCTGGTGATGCAGCCTTTGCAGCCTATATTCATGGGCTTGCTGATTCATAGCCCGGACACCTGCAGCTGTGAAGTAAATGCAGTGATAATGAGACATACCTATCCATAGTATAGATAAGAATAGCGATTCTTAAATACTTAATACAATGGCTACTTACTCAGTACTGGGGCATTTGCTGTCCCACAGGCCTCCTGGATCCACTGGTTCACTTGATCCTCCTTACATCGCTTCAAGTCAGAGTAATGGTGCCTGACCTGCTCACCAGTCCGAGGAATGCCAGTGGCACTGTTGAGATCATGAGCTAGACAGTTTCAGGCCTCCATTTTGTATTGGGTGCCCTGGTACAGGCACTGCAGGAGTCTTTCCTCATGACTGTGGACAAGGAGCAAAACTATTACTTTGGTCTCCTCAATGCCCCAATGTTGCACTAGAAATCGAGTGCCTTCTCCAACACCGGCCATGCTGACTGCAGAAGGGAGCTACAACCAGTTATGGCAAGTATTCCCACCTGTGGAGCTTAAATATGCCTCATTTCCCACACTTCTTTGTGATTGGCCAGTTTTGAAAAAACTCAGCTGTAGGCACACCTGTTTAGCTGATGTTAGCAATGTTTAATATTCCTTTGACAAATATGTGACTGTTGAAAGTGCATGGTTATGAAATCCTGTTATGGCTTAGTGGTTATGTACTATAACTATAGTGTACAGTATCCTGAGTTCGAGCCCTGTCACTGTTTTTTATTTTCCTATTGGCCAGACCTGAATGGTTAAGGCACAGTAAAGGAGGTGTGGCCGTGTTTAGCCGACTTTGCTCAACTTTGCCCGACTTTGCTCAGCGTTGCTCGACATTGCCTGACGTTGCCCGACATTGCTCGATGTTGCCCGACATTGCCCTGGTTAGCGCGATGTGCAGCTACGCGCAAACATGTTCTATTTGCGCTAGTTTGCGCAATGCAAAGCTCTGCACAAAGACATTGCGCTAGTTAACGTAGTGCTCAGCTACGAGCAATTAAATATAAATATGCTCAATACTGGTAAAATATGCTTAGCAGTGCTTTACATTGCTTAAAATAAGTTACTCATGCATCAGTATGCATAACCATTTCACCTTCCTATATATATATATATATATATATATATATATATATATATGAAATTTGTTCACTACTACATATAACATTTCAATGTTTTTTACAAAACTTTAAATAATACATGTCAGGAAATATTTTTGTATACAGATTTCCAACAGAAAATGAAAAGTGTAGTGGTGGGACTCGAACCGGGAATGCCTCCTCTTTGTGCAAAGGCTGTAATGACTACGCTATTGCTATTTCACTTAATTTGCATATATTTTTCTTATTATCCTCTTCGGTGTCTAAACTGCTAACTGGAGCTAAGTAATGGGCAAACCTGCTCAAACACGCGCAAATACGGGCAGCTATATTGGAAATGAAAAAAAAAATTCTTTTACTTTTTATATTTGTACGGGGTTTACTATATGGGGGAGTTTAGTGTTAGAATGTACACATGTGAGTGGACTCGCTCATGTAAGTAGACATTTCCTGTGTTTCAAACTTGCAGGGGTGTGGATTTTTGGACAGATCAGCAGTCCGACACGCCCCCTACACTCGTCCACACTCTGTGTTAGTTTTAGAGTTGAGGCAGCACGCCCTCATTAATATGCATGGCATGCTGCCATCTTACTCTTAGACTGGCTCTTCTGTGTAAGACTAATTTAGTCTTACATGGAAGATTAATGAATCCTGGGAATGTATTTTACAAAATGTCATTTTTTGTCTTTAAATATACTTGCCTTATATAAGGAGATTTTCTCATTGGGCCTCCACTGAAAATAGGATAAATTGTAGTCACAACATCCCACTAAAGAAAGAGAAATACAAAATATAAATAAACTTTAAGTCCATTTTCATTTGTGTGCTGAAAAGCATTACTATATTGACATTTCTGAAACAATTAGACAATTGTAGTGTGCATACATTGGAGAATACTAAAAAAAGAGTATTGCAATGTTTTAACTTGTTTATTTATTTATTTAATCAGAGTAACAAGTCAGTGCATTGGAACAGCTGATTTCTGAACATGAAAAAGTAACAGCTTATCCAATAAGCTCTAATGTCTTTCTATAGAAGTGGGAATGCTGAATATCAAAATCAGCATGCAATTACTAAATAAGACATTGCAAATAAAAATAAAAAGAGCAAATTAAGTTGCTGAAGGAACTTGAATGACAAAAGAAAAGTCAGCGACATACCCAAATTGACATTGTGTGTTTACAAAGTGAAAAGAAAAAAGGTGTCAGGAGCTACAAATGATTAACAGTTCCCTGACTGACCTAGAATGAAAAATCAAAACATACAAACTGAGAATGAGTTACTAAATGTACAGATTCAAGTTCAGACACATGATCAAAAAATTACTCAGACTTCTACTCACAATGAAGAAAAAGAAATATACATATACAATTGTCACTCATCAATGAAGATCAAAGAGACTAAATGCAAAGAAATACAGAACAATAATAACACTGATTAAAGTGCACTTAATCAGCTCATCTGAGATCTGGAAAAATGCAAAAAGAATAAAACCCTTGTTCATGTGCTATAAGCAGAAGAGAGAACATTAAGCATTAAAATGTATGAGTTGTATGTTGTTTAGCTGATAGAAAGAAAGGAATAGTTTTCTGTTGAGGAAAGATCAATAGGTGGAACAGAGACTGAGGGCCTGCTCATGGAATAAGGTAGACATTTCAAGTATTCGTGAGCCAAAAATACAACTATTAGGTACACAACATTGGAAACTGGAATGATAGATATCCCTTAAGCCAAATACAACAAAACCAAAAAGATAGATTGATATGATTAATCACAAATGTAGTGAACTGGAAAGATGGAAACCAGAATTACTATTAGAAAATGCCACTTAAATAAAAAATATGCATAACTGTTTGCCTCTGTCCACACATAATAGTATCATGGCTACCATGAGTAACGCTCTTGGTGTACCCTATAAAGAAGAACAGGAGAAATGGAATTATTATGCTCAGACACATGAATAAGTACAACTTGCTTTAAATTGAGTGAAACTTATTCCATAATTCTACAGCACAAAGCATTTTATGTATTACACAAGAGAAAAATATTGAACACCATAGAGAAACTGAGGCTCAGAAAAGGAATTTACTAAAATGAAGTTTGTTCCAGTACTATGAGGAAAGTAAAGTTCCTCAGAGCTATCAACTGAACTGATAAGACCAGGAGAACAGCTCATGCTACTGAGAACTGTGCATGGTAGTAGACAATCACAATTGAGACATACTGCCAAATATTGTAACAACTAGTGGAGTATTCCTCTTATAAGGAATGTGTGGGCCAGTTAAGGTGGGAAACTGTCTCTCCAATGGACCTTATCCCCACATATCTGAGCAGAGGAGTGAGGGAATCATGTGGCATCGTGCCCCTTATTGACTGCTGTGTGGTGTGTGGTGCTGCAATTCTGAAGCAGTTTGGGTGGAGGACCAACACCTGACTTGAGTGGGGCAGGTCACATCTACCTTCTTATAAAAATGAAGAGAGAGAGAGAGAGAGAGAGAGAGAGAGAAAGATGTAGGCCTCTCTGCAGAGAGAAAAAGTACTATGAAGTAACAAACAGGAATGTATGGTGTGATACTGAATTATGAAGATGTTGACCTATATGATAGAAAGAGGAAATATTGCAGAAGCACACAGACTGGGACATGTAGGGAGTAAAGCCAGGTATCAAAGACTTTTGCTCAAAATGTATTGATCAGAAAAGGAATACAAACTGTAAGACATTATTTCTGAGAGCGTTTTTGAGTTGACATGGATTAATACATTAATTATCCTTACTCTTCACTTTCAAATGGATGCCACTATGAATAATGCACACTTGAAATACAAATAGTCTCCATGAGTTCTTAATATTGCTCTGTATATGGAATATGTAGTGGCCTGCTCTTACATGAGGCATACAGACAAATATTACCAACACTAGTGGAACAGGCAGCAAAAACAACAGCAAAGCAGCAAAGCAAAGACAGCAACTACAACGAAGAACAAAGACCAGGAACCCAATGAATAAAATGTATTCCTCTCTGACATCTCAGCATACATTGTCTTCTTGGAGTACTAGTGGAAAAGGCCTGTGCAGGGAATTTGTGAGCCAGCTGAGATGTGATCTGACTGGTCATTGATGTTCATCTCTAAAGGTCTGAGTTGGGGGCATGGGATCATGTGGTATAATGTTCCACAGTGACTGCTCTGGGGTGCGTGTTGTTGCAGTTTTTGGGTCAGTCTGGAAGGAGGGTCCATGCTGCCCTTACTGGAGGAGGTCATACCCTCCTTCTTATGAAAGGGAGACTTAGAGAGAAAGAGAAAGATGTGGGCCTTCCTGGGAACAGGAGAAAGTACTGTGGAGAGATACACTGGTTTGTACTGTGTGATACTGAAAAGTGGAAATGATGACCTCTCTGCTACAGGCAGGAAGCATTTCAGATACAAAAATGCTGGGCCTGTAAGCAGTAAAAGCAAGTATCAGCAGCGTTGCCTCAGAGTTTATCATCCAGAAAAGGAATTGAAACTCTAAAATGTGGTTGCTCTTTGTGAAAATTTTTTGAGTTGACGTGGCTAAATACAGACATTTTTCTTCTTTTCATTTTCAAATGTTTGAGTCACTGTAAATAGCAAACACTTGAAATATAAAATATATTTTCCAGTGGATGCCAGTATTGCACTATATGTTGGGGTCTTGTGTAATACATAAAATGCGTTGTACTGTAGAATTATGGAATGAGTTTCACAGGTTCTGTTATCCTATGTTAGAAGGTCCTATATCTATCACACAGTGCAGATTATAATTTTTTCTGTGATTTCTTGTAATCCAGTAGAATTTCTTGTTGACATTCATGAGTTATACTCATTGCATCCATTTCTACAGATGAGAGCTTAAGATAGTGGCACTGGTTCTGGCGGTTTGAGATTTAAGTGCTTTTCCCATAGTTAAATAGGTAAATTTTAATGTCCTTTTTTGAAAAGACAGGTCATAAATTAAATAACATTGTATATGCTTGAGTGGTATCATTATATTATTGATATAAGCCTTGCATGAAATGCGTAGTAGAATAGTATAAAAATCTATTTATATTTTGCAGAATTATTTGCTTGCTATCCTTTTCTTTTATTGCCTATTCAAATGAATTTGTGTATTGCTGTCTGAATGCTGTAGTTAGGCATTGTACCAAACTACAGTTGTGTACTACTCATAGGTCATACAGTATGCAGTTTATACTATTGTGTCAGTTTTCATACCATATTTATAATAATGAATTGATATATTGCCCTCTTGTTGCTATACTTGTGTGCATTATACTGAGCTGTACTTGTGTATGTCTCATGGATTAAATTTCTTTACATCAATTTCTTTCCTGTAGGTTCAAGGACTTCTTTTATTAGTGCTTCTGCATCTTTCATGCCCACTGTACATCTTATCTGTAGCATGGATTATTTACCTAACTTCTCTTCTCTGCCAACTGTCCACTTTGGTCCTTCAACATATCATTCCTGAACTAAGTAATTCAACCCACCTGGCAAAGACAAACCCATTCTGCCTTTATAATTTCTCTTGACAGCCTCATTGCACTTGATATTCTGAGACAGTATAGGAACTATCTGATTCATATTGACAAACAGTTACCGCTGAACCAACATGGCATTATTTTTGAGAAGTATGATTATTTTTATAACCTGGAAGCCAACCTCTCACTTACATGTGTGGTCAGTAAACAAAACATAAACTCTCCAGTTTCTCCACACAGACACACTAAACTAACGTATGCTAAGGTTATAAAAACATTCCCTAAGACTGTGAGAATCATGACTAAAGACTCCCAGCAGTAATCCATCAGCACTAGTTCACCATATTCACATAACTCAGTGAGTCAGCAGGCTGCAAATTGCAAACCTTCCAGTGCCAGTAAGTCTGCGCATTCAGGTAGAAGTCATCATGAGGTTAACTTAGCCTGCTCTCATTAAACGGATAAAGACAGAATGATAGTTAGCTGCCTTACTGGTGCTGGGATCCTTGCTACCATGTGTGCCCTGTAGTCTGTCCAATAAGACAAATATGACTATAGCTTCTCCAATTGGACAAGTAGGAGGATACCATGGCGGTGGGTTATATAGGTGAGATGCTCAACCCTGAAGGAAAAGCAGATAAATATGGGAGTGCACAATGCATGTGACAAATGATACAAGAAAGATTATTTCCTTAAGCGGATTTCTGCAACAATCGTCACTATCATCAACCTCCCTTTTCACATTTTTACATGGCGTTCTTGTGCCACAACCCACCATTTCTCCCTCTCTCTCCCTTTTTCTGTCTCTCTCATTTCAGTGCAGCTCTCCTACCTTCTTTGACAGTTATACCTGACTATCACAGATCTTCTTTCTTGCAATCTATCAGTCTTTTTGCTGGGTATCCACATTTTGTCTTGCCATCTTCCTGTCTCTATTCCCTCCACACCATCAAACCAATAACAAATGTATTAAAACTGACAAAGCTTTCGGATAGCAAGCTATCCTTCCTCAGTGGCTTACATAAAACAAAAGTTAAAAACAAGCATTTATACAAAAAGCACATGACGCAGCCATAAGTCAGTTGTAACACATAACTGACTCTTAAAGACATAGCAGCTATAGTGGAGCCTTAATCAAGCAAAAGAGACTTTTTATTATTGTTTGACTCATCCTATTATATGTCATCAGGTATCTAAGTGGCTGTCCATGCTTAGTACCAAGATTATCAGTATCAGAGGTATCAGTAGCAGAAAAATATGGTCTAGCCCTAGAGTTTCTTAGACCTAATACATCCTTCTTGGTAATTTCTATTTCCTTCATGCTATATCCTCTTGCCAAGAAATAGAAATTGGAGGAAATAGAAATTGCCAAGAAGGATGTATTAGGATGATACCCCTGATACTGATAATCTTGGTACTAAGAATGAACAGCCACTTAGATATCTGATGACATGTAATAGGATGAGTAAAACAATTGAGAATGTCATAAGAAATAATTGGTTTATTTTGAAATCTATACCTGGAAATGAAAAGTGGCTACCTGATAAATCTCTTTTTAGTTATCGAAATTGTAGTAATTTGAAGCAACTGTTATGCTATAAGGATTTTTTATTAAATAATCTGAAAAGGCTGGATTTTCAGAAGAAGGGTACCCTTTCATGCTACAATTGTTCATGTTGTACAAGTATAAACCAAAGTTCAGATGTTGTGCATCCTGTTAGTGGCAGAAGGTTTACTTTTCAATGTACAGCAACATGTGATACCTCAGGGATAGTATATCTTTGCACTTGTACGCAATGTCCGGGATTCTATGTGGGGAAGTCAGCAAGGAGACTAAGGGATAGGATCCTTGAACACAGATCTGAGATTAGAAGGAATATAGGTACAAATTCCTTGGCTCATCACATCTCTATGATGGGTTCTACCCATGAGTTCACTTTTAGAGCCATTTCTGTTATCTATTCAGGAACAAGACGGGGTGATCATAATAATAATATTGATATGAAAGAATACGAATGGATAGTGAGACTTGAAGCAGATAGAGTCCCTGGTGTAAACAAACAGGTTACCTTGAAACCAGTTTTAAAGAGAAAACAACGGAAGATTAGGAAAAAATGAAAAATAATAACAACAAAAGATTTTTCTAGTTTCGATAGGGCTTCTTTGTAGTTGCCATGCCTTTTGAGAATTTTTGGTATAAATAAACAGGTTATATTTAAGCTTGTTCAGAAAGACTAGTATAAATACTAATAATAAAAAAGTCTCTTTTGCTTGATTAAGGCTCCACTACAGCTGCTATGTCTTTAAGAGTCAATTATGTGTTACAATTGAATTATGGCTGTGTCATGTGCTTTTTGTATAAATGCTTGTTTTTAACTTTTGTTTTATGTAAGACACTGAGGAAGGATAGCTTGCTATCCGAAAGCTTTGTCAGTTTTAATAAATCTGTTATTGGTTTGACGGTGTGGAGAGAATATTTTCTATTTTTTGCTGTTTGCTTTGAGTTTTTTCTCTCCACTTTACAACTGGTTCTACATTTTACTATTTGATCTTCCTGTCTCTCTCAACTATTCTTCATTAAATCATCCTCTGCTTTTTTGCACAGGTGCCTGAACCATTGTAAACTGTTCTTTTTTTTTTACCTTTTCTGCAATTTCTTGTTTTCTGTTTTGGCTTCTACTTACTTGGCTGTCCTCATTTTTTCAGCTGTTGTACAGTGTGCATCCTACCACCTGTCTCCAACACTATTTTATTTATTTTACTTTATTTTACATTTCTTTACCAGGAAAGTCCGACTGGGCAGAGGCCATTTTCAGTGTAGGCCTGGAAGAAAAGCTCCAGCATAGTTACAATTACATAAGAAAACACATTATAGTGAAAATGCAATTATACAATTTCACATAGTGAGAATACTTATACAAAGGTAAAAAAAAAAACAAACATACATATCAGAAATCACATAATTTAAACAACTTCAGTAGGGTAGGAACTGGATAATAATTTGTTCAGTTCTATATGGGGTAGATCAGAGGAACTTGTAGCTGCACCTGATTTGCTCCAATTTACATGTGTACATATACATATACATTGCTGTAGAGTGTAGACTATTAGTTACGAATAGTTATTACAATTAAAGGCAGGAGTTACTTTACATGCATTGTTGTTAGTTGAATTAGAGTCAAGTGGTTTAGTAAAAAAGAGGATAGACAGTTAGAAGGGAGCAAAGAAGTGAAAGACAGAATGAGTGATATGAGGGGAGTTTAGATAAAAATATGTTTTTAAGTGATTGGGAGGGATAGGCAGAAAGAAGAATGATGAAGTGATTTAGAGAGATAAATATATGATAGTTGCTTTGCAGATGGGGAGTGGGATCGATAGCTATTTTTGTTATCCTGGTATATCACACAAGCAAAGCCTGGAGTCTGATAAATAGTGTTTGAGTTGTTTTTTAAATTGAGTTGAGTTGCTAGTGGTTCTGATAGGGTGGGGTAGAGCATTCCAGATTTTTGCAACATAGCTTGAATACAGGGAATCCCCGGCACTACTGGTGGATTTGGTAACTTGTAATACTGTGATTTATTTGTTGATCGAAGTATACTTTGTTGGAATAAGGTTGAACTGTAGTTAGGAGAGCAGAGATTTTATCTGGGTAATTGAGTAGATTGTGAGCCATGGTTAACTAGTTGTAAGTCAGGAGATGTGGGAATTCTGACCATGATACTTTTCTTAGGAGGAGGCAGTGGTGTGTCCTATAAAAAATCTGTGGCAAAGTTTGTTACTTTATTATAGCATGTCTCTAGTTTGTCCAGGTCTGTCTTTTTCAGGTTGGTAAGGATGGAAAGGCATAGAGGAGAGTTGAGAGAAGATGTTTTCTGGCTATGGCTATTCTGGAACTGTCAGAAATGTTTTGTTTATGTATAGAGTTCCCATCTTTTTATATACTTTCTTAACTGTTTGCGAAATATGTAGATCAAATCAAGGTTTATTATCAGTTTGAACTCCTAGTAGTTTTGTTTGGGGTTCTGGGGTTATTATTGTACTGTCTGAGACAGTGATATAGAATGTGGGGGAGGGGTCTGAGGTTCTGGTAGGATGAAAGGGCATGAGCTTGGTTTTGTTTGGATTAAGAATAAGTTGTGAGTTAGCCGGCCATAATTCAATTTCAGTGAAGGATTTTTGAGTTAAATCTTGTAGTTGTTGGGTGGTAGGTGCTGCACGTATAGGAGGTGAATCATCGACATATTGGATAGTTGAAGCTAGTGGGCAGACAGTACTAAGGTCATTAGTAAATAGGCTGAACAGAAGAGGTCCAAGAATAGAGCCTTGTGGGGCACCAACTGTGACTGGGCAAAGGGAGGAGAGGTCCTGTAGCCACCTTACTGCCTGCTGGTGGTCAGTTAGGTAGCTTTGGAACCAGGATAGAGTGGAAGCACTAAGGTTAAGGTTGGACAGTTAGAAACTTGCTATGGGAGACGGTGTTAAAGGCTATGGACATATCAAGGAATACAGATGAAAGTATTTTTCCTTCATTTCTGTAATGGTTTATGGTATTAGTGAAGATGAGAATTGCAGTGGTGGTAATATGAAAGGGTCTGATGCGATGTTGGGATTTGGCTGGTAGGTTACTGTTTGTAAGGTAATGGAGGAGTTGAGAGTGAATGCACCTTTCTAGTAGTTTTGATGGAGGGGATAGGATGGTGATGGGTCTATAGTTTGTGAGTTTGGTGGACAGTCCATCTTTGTGGAGAGGGATTATGTGAGAGATTTTACAGATTAAGGGGACATATTCTGCAACAGACCTATTAATCAGAATTGATATGGGGTAGGATATACCTTCTGCTGTAATTTTTAGAAAGTCAGTTGGCAGGTTATCAGAAGCAGTAGTTGCAGGCTTAAATTTTCTTATAAAATTTTCTGTGGTTTTGGTTGGGATGTGAAAGTGTTATTGTTATCATTGGATGGTTTGGGTAGAAACTGTTGTGACCATTGGCTATTTCTGGTTAGTGATAGAATACTTTCAGTAAAGTATTTATTAAAGTTTTCAGCTATGATGTTTGAACTATTTATTATTGTTAGAAAAATCTACATGCTGCCTAGAAAAATATATTTACAATGTGTGCTGCTTAGAAAATATATTTACATACATGCTGCCTAGAAAAATATATTTACAATGTGTGCTGCTTAGGAAGATGTGTATTTAATCATTCAAACACATATAAGTTGTGTGATCAAATATATAGAGAAATATGTGCTTTAGTTAGGAATAAATGTACTTAATGCATTTAATT
This sequence comes from Protopterus annectens, assembly GCF_019279795.1. NCBI lineage: Eukaryota > Metazoa > Chordata > Ceratodontiformes > Protopteridae > Protopterus > Protopterus annectens. Next base: position 932,713,919 of record NC_056735.1, on the reverse strand, counting down.
CTGTCTTACTAGAATAACAGTAGAAATAAACCTGCATATTATTGCTTGAAGTACAAGCTGCAGTGTAATCAGAAATTTGACCTTGGCAGCTTGCAGATGCAGTCTGGCTCATGTCTTTCAAGTAAAGATTATTTTGCAAAGTTAGAAAATAATAAATCTGTTCGCATGTATGTCCTCTTTCCTGCCTCCACCAGGGAAGTAGCCTTGTCTTGCACTATCTCTGATAGTGCAGCTGGGACAAGAGAAACAAAAGGAGGCTTTAAGGAAGACTTACATCTATTGTATTTGAACTAATCAGAGAACCTTGAATTGGCTACATCCTCAGGAGGTCATCGTGACTGACCAGCTGTTTGCAAGGCTGCAACATTCTCATGGGAAAAGGACTTTTGAAAAACACAAACTCAGCACTTTTATGAATAACTATGATGTAAAGACCCTGTCACTGACCACACCAGTAAGGTGGGCAAAACTGATAATGAAATGTATATAACCAATGTGTTTTGGTCAATAAAGCAGTCAAAATTCTATACAAACTTTGTGTATGGTTTTTTGCCTCCTAATGTACATTAGTGATATCTGAGTTTCTCCTGCATTATTGTTTGTTATTAATTGACATTGTGTTTGAATAACTCAATGATTTTTACAGTCTGACTAACAAATTTATTTAACATCTTGGTCCTAATCGTGCCGGAATTCCCTTGGTAAGCTACAGGTCAGAATATATAGGTGGTATTGAAGTCTGCGCAGAAGAAGGAAAGACCTCCGACTGAATTGTCGTGCCTAAAGAGGCTGTCCACTTATCTGATCTGTGGCCGAAAAGCGGAAAACTGGGTCCTAAAAAGCCTATCAAACATAAGCAGGAGGCTCGGGTAAGCAGAATTCCTCTCTTTGTTTTTGTTTTAGATCAGGGACCAGGTTACACTGTGCTATTGCTAAGGTTTGTGATAGCAGGGAGAGAGGTAGTCAAAGTATTGTATCTTGAGTCATAGATCAGGAAATAAAGCAAAACAAAGTAAACAGTCATTCTAGACACTACTGTGAATACGGGGAATAGAGATACCACGTGGTACAAGAGAAAGGGTTACGTAACAGTTCTGTTGTTGTTTTTCTCTCTCTCTCTCTCTCTCTCTCTTCTTTTTTCTTTCAGAGACATGGGAAACGAATGCACTAAAGGGTCATGTGACCCGCCCCTAACAGAAGATGCAAAATATATGCAATTACAGAGAGCAGATAATGTGAGATATTTTGCAAAATGTGTTAACAACTATAAATTTGATAGTAAACTAGATAAACTTTCACTAGTTAAACTCCTTAAACAAGTTTTAATCTGATGCAGGGCGTCAGGCAAAAGAAAAACAGAAGCTTAAAAAATTCTGAAACATTTTTAGACAACAGAGTAAAAGGTCTAACAGACAGGATCTCTGAAAAATGAAAACTTAGAGTAGACTGGACTTGCATTAATTAATGCCTACAACAGGAAAATGAGACAGTAGATGGATATTATGCTAGATTATTAAAATGCTTAAAATAACAATTAAAAAAATATATATATATATATACATTTTTAAAAGGTTGCATTGCCTCTGTTAGTAGTTTTATTACAAGGCATATGATAAATCACTGAACAAGCAGGCTGCAAGCCTTACTTGAGTATGCTAGACGTACTGAAAGACACTTTAATAGTAAAAAGAAAAAAAAAGGGCACAAGTCTTCACTGTTGAAGACGGAGCTGAAGTATTTGTATTACAGTCAGGTAAAAAGGGCATCTAGCTAGGGACTATAAACAAAATAAGAAAGCAATAACAGAAGATAAAGGAGATGTGGACTGACTATATAATAGTGATAATAACCAAAAATCATCAGGAAAGGTTAATAAACAAAAAGAAAATGTGAATGTAGTAGAGGGAATAGAGGAAGTACAAACAGATGTAAAGAATAAAATGAAAATAAAATTTTAGATTTAGCATTGTTGAGCCTGGAGCTCTACCTAGCAAATACAAAACCAGAAGTAACACTTCTGGTGGAGGGAAGAAAGGTCAAATTCCTGTGTGACTCAGGAGCGTCACGGACTTTGATACACCCCTCAAGTTACCAAAACATTCTAAATCACCTAATTATATATTAGTAAAAGCAGCAAATAGACAGCTATACAGGGAACCACTTTCCCATAATATAGCAATAACTGACCCTGTTTCAGGTATGACTCAGAAAAGTAAAATTGTAGTTTCTGCAAAAATATCCAGTAAACTTACTGGGAAAAGACCTTGTGCAGATATTTGGCATAGCAGTAGTTCCTACCATGCAGGGTATGGAAGCACAAAGACAAATGAATGCTCTTGTGGTGTGATCAGAGGGTGAAGCCTATTATTGGTACAGCCAGGACCTAGTTATGATTGGTCCAGGGGCAGTAACCAAAGAACTGATAAACGTAGCCATCAGTAAGGTACCCTCCCTTGACACTGATCAGCGGCACTTGTTACATTGTACTCCATACTACTGTAGCACACCAGGACCTAATAAAAAATATAAGTAAAAATCCTGCTGACAAATTAATATTACAAACTTTATGCTGGGATACTGAGGGAAACAGTGTAGTAAGCTGTTCATTACCTCAGGAGTTCATGAGATTGTATAAGTCCAATAGACTGCCACATGTCAGCTTGACAAAAACAAAAGTTTTAAATGGGCAGACTTAGAAAAAAAGGTAACAAAATGGGAAAACAGACTGATTTAAAAATGTCAGGACAAGGGATATGAAAACAAAACTGAATTGGTTGACACAGACACATACAGCTGTACACTTGCAATCTAGTAAGGACAGCTGATTAGCATTTTATTAAAAGAAAAAGAAAAGGCCTTGTGTAAAATTCCAACAACTCTGTGGTCAACAGGCAAGTCAAATGTAGGGCTTATTCAAGCAGCAGGACCAGTTACAATTACCCCAAAGTCAGCTTTTAGACCACAGAAAAAAACAATACATTTTGGGAAAGAATGCAAAAGTAGAAATTAAGCCTATAATAAGCAGCATTACTCAAAAAAGGAGTACTGGTAGAATCTCCTGATTCACCATGTGATACACCCCTATTTCCTGTTAAAAAAAAAAAAAAAGGCAAACGGGGAATGGCAGATGGTACAAGATTTATAAGCTGTGAATAATGCAGTAATACCTAAAGCACCTACGGTGCCAGACCCACATACCTTGTTAAATTATTTAAAGCCACAACAAAAGTATTTTACTGTGGTAGATATAAGCAATGCTTTCTTTTCAATACCTATACATCCTGATAGTCAATATTGGTTTGCATTTACATTTCAGGGTAAAAGGTATACATATACACGACTACCACAGGGATATTGTGAGAGCCCAATAATATTTGCACAAAAAATGGCTAGCAATCTGGCAGGGTCTACCCCACCAGAAGGTAGTCAAATTTTACTTTATGTAAATGACATCTTGCTAGCAGCACCCAGCAGCAGTGCAGGGTGAATACAGTAGCATTGTTAAAATTTTTAGTAATACAAGGACACAAAGTAAACAAGAGTAAGTTACAAACTTTGGGAAAAAACACAGGTTAGATACCTGGAATATGTGATATTCAGTAAAGGTAAAATACTAAATAGTGGGAAAGAGAAAAGGGAAAAAAAAAACAGCAATTTTGCAAGCACCCAAACCAACAACTAAAAAAGAAATAATGTCTTTCCTAGGTACAACTAATTTTTGTTGGAACTGGGTACCAAATTATTTTACAATGAAAAACAAAAGCAGAAATGGCTTTCTGCAGGTTGAAGCAGTTAATAGCTTCTTCATTAGTTTTAAGACTTCCAAGTTATCACAAACGTTTTTTTTTAGACCATAGATTGTAAGCAATGGTACATGACATCAGTATTAAAGCAACAACATGGGGATAAGCAATGCCCCATAGCTTACTATTCATTACAGTTAGACCCAGTGGTGCAATCTTTGCCTCACTGTGTACAAGCAGTAGTTGCAGCAGCAATGGCAGTACAGGCTTCAGCCTCAATGGTGTTATTCCACCCTCTCACATTGAGAATGCCTCATGCAGTTGCAATAATTCTGCCACAAGAAAAAGTTGCATACCTTTCTCCTGCTAGACATCTTTCATGTATGACCATACTGCTGAGTCAACCTCATATAAACAGTTAGCTTTACCTAGATAAGATCTTACAAATATGCCCTTGGATAATGCTGAGGTGACATATTACGTGAATGACTCATGCAGAAGGGGTCCTACAGGGAAAAATCTGGTGGGGTATGCAGTAGTTACAGACACTAAAAATTTAGAAGCACAAACTTTGCCACACAACTTGTATGCTCAAGCAGCAGAACTGGTAATTTTGACAGAAGCATGTATTTTAGTAAAAGGCAAAAAAGTAAACATATATACTGATAATCAGTATGCTTTTTCTACAGTGCATGTGTTGCACAATAATGAAGAAAATAGAGGATGATTACATCCAGTGAAAACCTATTAATCATGCGCAATTTATTTTGGAGCTATTAGAATCTATTCAGTTGCCTACCAAAGTAGCTATTTGTAAATGTGTAGCTCATACAAAACAACAGGATAAGATTTCAAAAGGTAATGCACGAGCTGATGCAGCTGCAAAGCAAGCAGCCTCAGACTCAGGAACTTTATTTTTAATGAAAAATTACAGCCCTTTGAGATTTTACATTTAGACATGTTAAAAACAATGCAAATGCTTACTACAACAGCAGAAAAACAAAACTGGGTAAAACAAGGTGCAATTTTTAAAAATGGACTGTACATTTCCAAAGGAAAAAAACAATATTACCGTCTAATTTATTTAGAAATGCAGCTTTGTTGAGCCATGGGCAGAGCCATGTCTCAACAGGGGGGATGGTACAGTTAGTAAATAAAATATTCCAAACATATGGATACATAAATTATACAATAAAATTTTGTGCAGCTTGTCATACTTGTAACAAAGCACCATGCACAAGGAGCATTTAAAAACAAGCAAGGGAGTTTCCCTACACCACCATATCCATTCCATACTATTCGTATGGACTTCATAGAGTTAAATAAATGTGAAGGGAAAAATACTGTTTAGTGATCATAGATATGTTTTCAAAATGGGTAGAAGCTTTTCCTTAAGGAATCACTGTGCTTACCACCCACAGTCAGCAGGACTGGTGGAGAGGTACAATGGGATTTAAAAAAAAAAAAAAAAACAAGTTAAGAAAGTTGATGAGTAAGACTCAGAAGAATTGGATTTGCTGTTTACCTCTAGCATTGCTGAGCATGAAAAACAGTAACAAATGTAAAGGATTTGATCCCCTTTAAAGTAGTATTTGGAAAGGCATATTATGTGCCTCAGTAAAAGCTCTCATGCCTGCAGGGCTGGAGGCTGACAGTTCACTAGCTAATTAAATAAAGAAACTGTTATAAATAAGACTGTTTTGCAGTTGAACTCTTTTTCAGATAAACAAGAAACAAAACCAGAAGCCGTGCTGACCCGGGGTCCTGGATTTGGCTGAAAGTCATAAAGAGAAAGAACTGGGCGAGTCCAAGGTGGGAAGGTCCGTACCAGGTACTGTTGGCAACACCCACTGCAGTAAAAATTGCTGAGAGATCATCTTGGGTTCATTTAACCCACTGCAAACCTGTTAAGAAATTCAGTTTGGACATACCACAGGAACAGGATGGCCAGAGGCAGAATAAATAAAAATGTGAAACAACCCCAGAGATATTGGTTCACTGGCCTACTGATCATACACTTAATAACTATGTTTGTAGTAACCTTTTTGTTGTTATGGTTTTTCTTGCATATAACTACAGAAGTAAAATTAATAAAACGTGATGAAGGACTGGCTACAGACTGGCACCCAAACTTTAACACATACCTGGCTATGAAACGAGTTTATGTAGAGACTATGAACGTTTCAAATTGCTGGGTCTGTACTGCAATACCCACAGCATATGGAGGACTTTTAATGTCTGCTGTCCCCTTGGGAATAAATGAAACTTGGGAAAACCTGTTATTTGACACAGGCACTGTGAGATCACAGGACAAAATTGCTTTATTTTTACCTGTTCACACAAAAGAAATTGTATGAGAGTAATACCCTCCAGGTGGGCTGGAGTAATGGTAATATAACAATGTCTTATAAATGTTACATTAAAGTCAAAAGTGGGGGTACTGTTTGTAATACAAACCATGATTCATATCTGAGTTCAATGAAAACTACATTAAATGCAGTATGTGACAATCTAGTCTTAACTAAGCAATTGTCTATTAGGAATAGGAAAATGTTTCATGCAGGGATAACACGTATCAGTACCAAAGTAATGATTTTATTTGTGGGAAAAAGGCATATAAATGGTTACCTGAGAATTGGTCCGGCAGTTGTTTTTTGGGTTATCTGGTTTCAGCAATAAGACATACTGCAGAATTACCTTTGGGTAAAATCTGAACGTAAGGAAAACAGCTCGAGAATCTGAAAGTCCAGTGAGAAAAGAAAACCTGTGAATCCAGTTGGTAAAATCGAAGCTGGTTGAAAAGGCCATAATTCAGTGAAAGACAAAAGTAAATTGACTCATATGAACTTGGGCAACAGTGTTATATCCAGGGCAGGAATGCCACCAGCCTATGGAGCAGTCAAATCGATCTGGGAGCTGAGGAAGCTGTCAAAAAGTCATGAGCAATGCAACTTTTTCCACCCTAGAATTGGTGACTAATGAACTGAATGCAATAAAAACTGTTGTGCTACAAAATCGAATGGCTCTTTACTTCACCCTAGCGGCAAGAGGTGGTACACGAAGAAGAATGCTGTGCGTACATTCCAGACAACCAACATGAAATCAATGACCACCTAGAGGTAATTCAGCAAGTATCAGCAATGACTAAACCAGGCCCAAACCCACTGACGGATTTTTCCAGAATCTGTTTGGGGGGGGTGGGGTTCCATCCTATTAAACATTTAATTGCTATTTGTGTGGGTATACTCCTAATAGGAACATGTGTTTACTGTGAAATTCCCTGCATGAAAAGATTAATAAAAATTTGTTGATATATCTGCTACTGAAACTCTTTACCAAAGTGTTGAAATTAAAAGATTAATTTCAAATGATGCTTTTTCTGAAATATAAAACCAATGACTTACTTAGCTGAAAGCCCTTGAAAGGGAAAGGCTGAGGAATGAAATAATATTGTTTATGTTTTAAACAGAATAAAATGCATTAAAAGGAGGGAGAATGTTAGAAAAATCTACATGCTGCCTAGAAAAATATATTTACAATGTGTGCTGCTTAGAAAATATATTTACATACATGCTGCCTAGAAAAATATATTTACAATGTGTGCTGCTTAGGAAGATGTGTATTTAATCATTCAAACACATATAAGTTGTGTGATCAAATATATAGAGAAATATGTGCTTTAGTTAGGAATAAATGTACTTAATGCATTTAATTCTGTCTTACTAGAATAACAGTAGAAATAAACCTGCATATTATTGCTTGAAGTACAAGCTGCAGTGTAATCAGAAATTTGACCTTGGCAGCTTGCAGATGCAGTCTGGCTCATGTCTTTCAAGTAAAGATTATTTTGCAAAGTTAGAAAATAATAAATCTGTTCGCATGTATGTCCTCTTTCCTGCCTCCACCAGGAAGTAGCCTTGTCGCACTATCTCTGATAGTGCAGCTGGGACAAGAGAAACAAAAGGAGGCTTTAAGGAAGACTTACATCTATTGTATTTGAACTAATCAGAGAACCTTGAATTGGCTACATCCTCAGGAGGTCATCGTGACTGACCAGCTGTTTGCAAGGCTGCAACATTCTCATGGGAAAAGGACTTTTTGAAAAACACAAACTCAGCACTTTTTATGAATAACTATGATGTAAAGACCCTGTCACTGACCACACCAGTAAGGTGGGCAAAACTGATAATGAAATGTATATAACCAATGTGTTTTGGTCAATAAAGCAGTCAAAATTCTATACAAACTTTGTGTATGGTTTTTTGCCTCCTAATGTACATTAGTGATATCTGAGTTTCTCCTGCATTATTGTTTGTTATTAATTGACATTGTGTTTGAATAACTCAATGATTTTTACAGTCTGACTCTAACAAATTTATTTAACAATTATATTGGGAGAGGGACTAGTGTTGTGTCCAGGGTGGAGAACTTGTTTAACTGTTGACCAAGATTTTTGTGAGTTTTGTTGGTGTTTTTTGTTGAATATTAGTGTAATAACTTTGTTTATCTAGCTTGATTTGGTGTTTGGCCTTTATCTTTTTCACCTCCAACTTCCACAACTTCTCTGCCTTCACTGCCCAGATTTCTGTACCATACAGTCATACTGGTCACACTGTTTCTTGGGCTTTCATCATTCACACACACCCCATGATACTCTGTGACAGTTGGCTGCAGCTCCTCTGATTCTAGATTTAACCCTTACATTCATACTATCATTTTCCTCAGCCTCCCCTTTCAGATACCTGAAACTTTTAACCTGTTCCATTACTTTCCCTTCTATGTCAGTTTTTCTGCTTCTTCTGATTTCCCCCTTTGCTGCTACGAACACAGTTTTGTCTGCATTCAGTTTCATCCAATGAGTCTTCAGTTTTGCTTTCCAGTTGCCCATCATTTGCTAAAGTTCCTGTTCAGATTCCACCTGTAATGCATCATCATCATCTGCATACAGAAGCGTTGTTGATCTGTCACTTTTGACCTGTTTGCAAATATAGTCCATCACCAGTATGAACAGCACTCGACTCGGAGCTGAACCCTGATGCACATCCATTTCTATTGGAAACCCCTCTTTGAGTCCAAACACTGTTTGCATTTGTGTTATTAAGTCCTTGTATGAATATCCTACACTAATTCTACCAATGGTTTTGGGACTTTAAACCGTTACAGAACTGCCTGGCTCTGCTGTCTTGGGACATTTTTATATGCTTTCTCTCCATCTAGGAATGCTCAGTTGGACTCTTTCTTCATGTCTAGCTTTTTCTCCACTTATTGTTTCACTGCAGACATTGGGTTGGTTGTACTGCACACTGATCTGAATCTGAACTGCTTACCCCACATTTATCAGTCACCATTTCCATCCCCTTAATGCTGTGTTACAGGAATTTTTCTGTCTCTGTACTGCCCACAGTTGTGTGTTTTTTTCTTTTTTCTTGTACAAGAATGTTTATTCTCCAGACATCTGTGATATGTCTTTCTATAAGTACATCTATGAGTACCTTCTGGAGACATTTTCCCCCAACACACCCAACATCTGTCATGACCTCTTCTTGGCCTGCTGCTTTTCCTGCCTTAATTTTCCTTAGTGCTGTCTCTTACTTCTTCTAGGGTGGGTTCTTCCCCCTCTTTCATTCTAGGCTGTATCTGGACTGCAGTACAGCTTCAGTGTGATTTTCTTCATTCAGAAGCTACCGAACGCCCCCTTTCCATCTATCTGAGATACCCTTTGTACTAGTGAGCAGGATGTTGTCAGCATTCATTATGATCTGGTCCTCAAACCACTTATCAACAGCAAATGCTCATGTCCATTTTTGATGGCAATAGTCAGCATAACCAAATCACTTAGCACCAATGTTTACATTGTCCAGGGGCTAGCTTTAACATGGAGTACAGTCTGTGGTCTGTGTCTTCTGCCAGGTGGATAGTGGGTAACAAAGCTGATGCCTAAAATGGTTGGTGCACACAACTATCCCTGATTGGCACCAGAAATATATTTTGTTGTTGCTCATTACTCCATTCAATTTTTTGAGGGGTGAGTTTGAAGTAGAAACACCCAGAATATTATTGGGTGGTTGGAAAAACACTTAATGACTTGGGGAGAACATGCAAACTCCACACAGGAATTGGCTAGAAAGACCTTAACCATCTTTTCAATATCCTCAATTAAAAACTCACCCAGGCTGATAATCAGATACAAAAAAGTTAAGTGGCTTTAATAGATAGGCTAAGCAGCTGGGGTCATTCTAGCAGATCCACTAAACGTCAGCTTGGGACAAGGTTACTAACAGCCCAAATTACTAGCCAAGGATGACCTAAGTCCATCTGCTGGGCATTTTAACATAACAAAAGGATTTGCAGTAAATTCCAATCTGGGGCACATCAAGGTTGCTCTTCTGAATGCCAGAAGTCTTAACAATAAATTGTCAAATCTCAAGGTTTGTCTGCAACTTGAATTTATCTATATATATTCTATAACATAGACTTGGTTTTAGTTTAAAGACAGCACTCCCTATTTACATTGTTTCAGCACCTATCATGCATTTACACCTGATGGAAACTGTGGGTAGAGTATTAATATTTATCAGAGACCTGGTTTTCACTAGATGGGTTCCCCAATGCCTAAAACAAAATTTGGCAAACATCAAATTGCTCCAAACAAGACAAATCAGCAATTCATAACCTACTATAAGTTGCCTTCCCTGTCTCCCAAGGAGGACAACAGCAGATTTGTAAATGCGCATACTGAACTACTGATATATAAAAATATCTTCGTGATGAGTGATGTCATCTACTCATCAATTAACTGTTACACCTATTCCTAGGCTTAATAAATGCTAACTCTTATAAAAATAGTTAAACATACCAATAGGGGCTTGCCCAACATGTAACAAGGATGAGTGAAAATGTTTTGTAACACCCAGAGGTATATATATTTTTTCCAGTATATCAGTACCTCTAGTTGGATAATCTACAACCAAACTATTGGCAGTTTAAAATAATAACTTAAGAATTATATTGTTAGACTTTTTAGATCACACAGAATCACTCCAATTAATATTTAGAACATTTTAGTCATCTAACAGGAGTGTTGTTTCCTAGTCTAAGTACTTCCCGGGAGAAAGAAAGTATGTATCATTCTCAAGGCTGTCAAGATCTGTACTGGAATAAAATGTGTTGTGGTCAGTGGGCTGTGGACAGGTAGTAAACTGGTTGCCAATATCCTTGCATGTGGATCATACATCACACAGTGGAACAAGTTTGCGCTGATTGAGACATCACACTATTCTACTGGATGTAAAATTAAATTAGCTGTTATAGTTGAATTTTATTTCCTTTTTCATATTAGGGACATGCTGACAAGCCTTTAATCCCAAAAATGTTTGACATGTTTTGTTATTACAACTAAAACTGATTTATCACCTCTATGCATGCCTCTCACCTGTATAGATATTCTCAGAATGTCCAGATTTTTGCCTCATATTTTTATCCGTTTTTCATAAAATTGTGGTTTTCTGGCAAATAACTGGCAAATCATTGAAGATTGAAGTTAGGATATAATGACAGACATTTGAATTACAGGCTTCATACCCTGCAGAAAAATTCATGCTAATGCAAAACCTGTTATTCTATCAACTTTCTAAGTTTGTAAGAACAATGTTTAAAATTTGTCCCTATTTTGGGGCCTTTGTCCAGATTTCGTTCTCTAAGAGGTTGAGAGGTATGCCTATGGCTAATGTGGGAGCCATCTTTCATGAAAAATCTAACTTTTTCTGGCATAACCTCCCAAAGACCATCTCCCTAAATCTTTTCTGCATACAATGTATCTTAGCCAACAGTTAGAAAGGCAACTTTGTCTGAGTGATCCTTCTTCCAAAGAGGGAAGAGGATGGACCAGATATCTGTATAAATAAATCTGAAACTAACATCATTGGCCATAACAAATAATTCTGAAGAAGGCTGTCCTGTGTTACTATCAATCCCTGCACAGCCAAAAATAAATTGTATAAAGCTCTTTATATATTGGTTCTATGTAAGGTACAGTGGACATCAGCTAATCCAAGTGAAAAGCAACATGGATCTTGTTAATTCAGGCTACTAAATTATTTATGCTCCATAACGTAAACGCATATAAAATCAAAAGGTTCTTTCTACCGATTTCTATTAGTTTTGCATGTTGTACAACCATAACTGGTTATTTTATTCAGTCTGGTCAGTTAGAGGCTGTACAAGTAGTCCATAATCAATTATTTTCTCAGGAATTCAGGATAATGATCCACTGACTTGACAATTGGGTGCCCATCTTCTTTTTTCATTGACGTGAGTGTTCACTGGCTATTTAATCATTGTCTAGAAGATATTTTCCATTGTGAGTTACTGCAGATAGTTTAGAAAAATTAGATTTGTTATAATTTCTGCAAGCTGATTTATCTGATGGAGGTGGTGTGTAGTCAATTACTGAACTAATATTATTGATGTTAGCACAAGAATAGATAAATTATCCCACTACAAATTCCATTATCCCAGGCTACATTTCCAAACAAGACACCTTTTGCAGTTGTGACCATTTATTTATTTATTTTTTGCATATGAATTGTGACATAAATCACTCTGTACTTTACATATTCATATGCCACAACTTATACTGTAAAGACTCATAATTTTATCAGCTGTTAACCATGTAACTTTGAACATCATCCTCACTCATTTTTCACATACTTAGACTAGGGAACAACACTCCTGTTAGTTGACTAAAATTTTCTAAATATTAATTGGAGTGATTCTATGTGATCTTGAAAGTCTAACAATATGCTATTTTGGCTGAATAGCATTACTTAAAGCTCTCCAAGTTCCGCTTGTCTTTCAGCAGAGTAGCCTGACCACCCCCCCCCCTTCACTTAGCAGAAATTTTCAGATCCTGTGCATATTTTGATCTTGTACTTCCACAAAAAGAAGGGAGGGGTCTCCAATGAGGGTGGAGAAAGAGAGGGTGAGTGAGGAAGGGAGAGAGTTGGGATGATAGTTGATGATGAAAGATTGGAAATAAACAGCTCACCCTGTTTAAATAGGTTCTGTTTTGTGCCTGAATAAAGCAATTTGTGGTGCAGACATACGAGTTTTCACCACAAACTGCGTTTGTTCAGGGTGGTATTTCTGTTTCCATTTGGGGTCCTGTATCAAAGATGAGTCTCTGAAGACTGTCCCCTTCATACCACTAAGATAAGTACACTTCATTGAACTAATAGCATTCATTGGAACAATGACATGGATGTTAATGAAATGCTGCCTGAAAAAAAATTATTAAAATTCTGTATAGACATTGCTATTTAAGTCCCCATAGTAAAAGACTATAAAATAAAATAAAATAAAATGCACCAAGTTAACACACAAACATACGTTTATTCAAACCAAAAATAGAGAACATAAAAATGGTTAGCGCTTTCACAACTACACTAGTTGCTTCATCAGACACAGTAGTTTAATATAATAAAGCTTATATAGAAGATGCAATAAAGTCAGCTGACAATCCAATGCTCACTAAAGCAATTATATAAGTCAGCACTAAAAATTAAAAGCACTACACCCTCACTCCCCACTGGCCCTTGTTTTCAATTAAGGATTTCCCAATATTATTCTAGCATGTCCAAAGGTCAGTTGTCAATCTCCTCTCCGGTCCAGCTGGTGAATCTGGGAATCTTGAGGCAATGTTATAACTGCCTCATGTACACAGACAACCCTCTCCTCCTCCCACATAACACAAATACTTGCGAGAGATGCAGCTATTTAGCCAAACTGGAGGCTGAGCTCTCTCAACTCAGGACTGGCAAGACCAGACAGGAGGAGAAGGCAACTACACACACCACAAAACCAGCCTCACATAATGCTACCACTCCACTGAATCAAACACATAAACACACAAAGACATACTCGGAGGCTCTGAGTAAAATTTACCTAAACAGCAGAGGCCTCCAAAGCAGACACCCAAACAACTGCTACCTCAAGACACCCCACAAGCAACACATAAACCACAAAAGCAGTGTGCAAAGCAGTCACAGCCCTTAAGGCCAAATACAACACCAAACATACTTGTCATAGGTGACTCCATAGTCAGACACACTGACATCCCACTCACCAGGCTGAACAAGGAGAGGGTCACAGTAAGCTGCCTATCGGGTGCTAGAATCCGCCACATAACACAAGCACTCGGGTCACTCCACAGCAAGTACAAATATGACACAGTCATTGTCCATGCTGGTGTGAACGACCTGAGACGTACCTCCCTGGACTGCATGAAAAGAGACATAGAGGAGCTCTCTGATTATGTAGCCCAGGCAGGTATGACCCTAACCCTGAGCAGTATCCTTCCTTCACCAAGAATGATGCCACAATATAGAGACAAGATGATCAGCTTTAACAATTGGCTTAATGTCTGGTGTCATTCAAAGGGGATCCAGTGTCTGTCTGCCTGGGATGACATGCTTGACAAGCCACGCTGCTCATAAGGGACGGCTTGCACCTGTCACCCTGGGATTCGGATATTGGCTAAGGCTCTTGCCACCCCATAGTGCCTTTTTAGGCAAGGCTCAAATTCTAAACCTACCACCCTAGAAAACAAAATGGGAAGAAATTGAGGGTAATGCTGCTCAATGCCAGAAGTCTAAATCTCAAAATGCACGCACTAGAGGCCCTTCTCAGTATGGAGAACATCGATGTCTGTGCTGTAACTGAAACCTGGTTCAAGGCTCCTGAGAGCACCCCGGCACTATTAGGTTTTACCTCATATCATGCGTTCCGGCCCCAAAACCCGGACCACTCCACAAAAGGAGGGGGTGTATCCATATTCATAAAGGATACTCACACCTCCAGGTTGGTGGCAACGCATGAAGCTTCGTAAACCATCCAGGTGCAACTAACAATAGGCAAAACTGCTCTACAAATTGTAGCATGCTACAGGCCACCCTCTCAAACTCAGGAACCCCACACAGCCTTCCTGAAGACACTGGAGGGTATAAATGTATCTCCAAACACCATCATATTGGGTGACTTCAACTACCCGAATATAGACTGGGAACATTACTCAAGCCCTAACTTTCTAGCCCAACGGTTCCTGGAGTTCATAAATTCAAATGCCATGGAACAGCTAGTCACTGTTCCCACGAGAGGAGAAAATATACTAGATCTCATTGTCACAAACATGGGGACAAAATGCTCCACACGAAGTATATCCCTCATTGGTGAGATCTGATCATAAACTAATCTCACTGGAAATCCACATCCGCCCCCACCCCAAACAAAAAGACCATAGTGAAGAACTTCTCTAAAGCAAACTTCACACTACTCAAGACTGGTGTGGTATCCTTCAAGGCCCCTGAGTCAGAGGAAACCACAACCCAAGCTGCGGAAGCCCTTACAAATGCCTTCTATGAACACCTCCAGGACTGCATGGATCAGGCAATCCCAAATAAAACCAAGACTCTTTCCACAAAGGGCAAACGTCCAGTCTGGTGGACCCCAGCCATTAACAAACTTTACAATAAGAGGAGAAAGCTATTACATGATAGAACAAAATCCATAAAAGGGAAGTCACCCTGATCATTATTAGTAAAAAATACGAGCACTCATAAAATCAACTAAGGCCAATTTTGAGAGAAAAATTGCCATGGATTCAAAGGACAATCATAAGGCCTTTTTCAGCTATGTTAGGAACCTGGGTGGAAACTCACAGATATGCTCAGAATTAGTCCAAAATGATACAAAAATCACTGAACCCACAGACATTGCCAACATACTGGCAGACAGGTTCAGTGCAAACTTCACCCCTCTCCCCCAAAGGAGAGATAACTATCCCAGCCGAGTGTAGCCTCCCGGACATCTCAAATGCGCAGGTGAAAGCTGCTCTCTCTAAAGCTAAAAACACAGCATCAATGGGACCGGATGGTGTCCCCGCTGTGTGCTACACGAGCTAAATGAGGAATTAACCCCGCACATAAGGCAGCTGTTTAATCTCAGCCTTACCACAGGATACGTGCCCAAGGAGTGGCGTACGGCAACTGTGGTCCCACTCCACAAAGGTGGCGCCTCTACGGACCCTGGTAATTACCGCCCCATAAGCTTAACAAGTCTAGTCTGCAAAGCTATGGAGAGGATCATAATGGAGCTCATAAACAAAGATATAGGGGACTTGCAGACATTGGACCCGACCCAGTTTGGCTTTGTCAAGGGAAGATCATGCCTTTTGAACTTGGTCGACTTCTTGAAATAGTCACCAAGGCCATTGATGAGGAAAGGCAGTCCATACAGCCTACCTTGACCTTGCAAAGGCTTTCGACACAATACCCCACTCGGGTATTGTAGAAAAACTTACCAGCTTAAATGTAAACCCATATGTCACAAGATGGGTTGCAAACTGGCTTAAGGACAGAACCCACAGGGTTAGAGTTGCTGGCGCTGTGTCAGACTCCAAGCCGGTCACAAGTGGTGTCCCACAGGGCTCGGTCCTTGGCCCCCTATTGTTTGGCATCTACTTCTCAGAAGTACAGGCCAACATGGGAGGACTTTGGCTGACAAAGTTTGCAGATGACTGCAAACTGGGCGCCATAGTGGAAAGTGCATCGGACACTGATATCCTTCAGAAGGGACTCACGGAAACAGATAGCTGGTGCCAGAGCCATGGCCTGAAGTTAAACGCCAAAAAATGTATAGTCATACCCTTCGGGAAAAACAAGGTAACCCCAAGCTACCATATAGGTGGCAATCCACTAAGCACAGAAGAGGTTATCAGGGACCTGGGGACCCAGGTTGACAGTGGCCTTTCTTTGACACTCACATTGCTAAAGTGGTTAGAAAGACCTTCTACATTGCCCACCTGATCATGAAGGGATTCACATCCAGATCTAGTGAGGTCATTGTTCCCCTGTACTCTTCACTTATCAGACCAATGATCGAGTACAATGCCCCATTCGGGATGTATCTCACCCGACATCTGCAGCAATTGGAGAGACCCCAAAAGTTCCTCACCAAAAGGATAAAGGGACTCCAAAATCTGTCATATGCTGCCAGATTGAAGAAACTCCAGCTCTATTCAGTCGCATACCGTCTGCTCAGAGGTGACATGTGCCTGACATACAAGGCCATGTCCAACCCGGAATTAATGGACATGCTCCACCTCAAAAAATCCAAATCCACCAAAACCACTAGAGCAAGCGACTTAAACCTTAGCACGGATATAAATAGGACGTGCTGGAGGGATAGATTTATCACTCAGAGACTCCCTATGCTGTGGAATAAAATCCCGGTCCATGTGAGGCAGAGCACCTCGCTGACTCTGTTCAAGAGAAATCTAGACCTGTGGATGGGAGATCGTAGGTTTACCCCGGGAATCATCTCTGGGTCACTGCTGGACAGAGGCACAACAAACTAATGGGCACAGTATTTTTTCATATAAGGGGTGGCGTAAGCCACAATAATTTGGGCTAGGCTTATAAATGCCTTAGGGCAGATAGCCTAGTATAAACCTATGAACCTATGAACCTATGAACCTATGAACATGTTCCAATGCTCATAAATGTGTAACATTAAATATATGTAAATGTAAATATGCATAAAAACATAAATAAATATGCATTAATATACTAATAAATGGTTAAAACATTGCTATAAATATATATAAAAGACTTAGTTAAAATAATTAAAGAAATATAATAATATAATAATTATAGTGCTTCAATGGTCTAGCTTTTAAAAAAAGTTTTAAGGAACTATTTCCATTCAAGCCAGGATATTTCTCAGCATTCAACTTAAGAATCCATTTTTGTTCTATGCTTTCTGCAGTATTTTCTAAGTCACCTCCCCGTATATTTGAGAGGACATGTTGAATAACAACTTAAAAGTATGAGACAAATCAATTTTTCTAACATGGTTTGCCAGTGCACTTGTCTCTTTACAATTATTTATATCTCTAACATACTCAAGGATCCTGTCTTTCAGGACCCTATTAGTTTTTCCTACATAATATGCAAAACATTTTTGACAGAAACAAAAATACACAACATTAGCAGTCCTACAATCAGCATAGCTATAACTGGTTATAGTAAATTTACATAGAGGATGAATAAATGTCGTGTTGCTATGAATGTATTTACATGCAGTACAATGACTAGAAAATGTTTAGATAATTGCAAATCCTAACCAAAGATTGATGGAAATAATTAAGCTGCCTTATTATGATCTTATGTAAGTACACTAATACACACAGTACTAGTAAGCTAAGTAGGCCTTAAAAAAAAAACAGCAGACAACACCAACAGAGATACGCATGGGCTTTCTGGTACCTTTGTATACCAGCAAAAACAACAAATCCAATGCCAAAAAACAGAATTTATTGCAACAAGCAAAGCTTTCGGGCAATATACCCTTCCTCAGTGCTAATGCTTCACAATATAATTACTCACTTTATATAAGAAACAGATAAAATCATGTGATCACAGTTAGCCAATCTCTTACAACTTCATTACCATTGTACCAACTTTTGAGTACCTTTGTATACCAAAAAGACAGTGCAGTGCATTATGAAAATGAAATTACACAAAGGATTACTATTTCATAACAATGTCATAAAAGTGATCCTTTATATAACAATTTGTGGTGTGGCTGGGTTTCAGGCAAAGCCCATAAGTTAAGGAACAGGTAAAAGGACAAGGTAAAATATCTCAGTGATAATGTTTGCTTTATTAACATAAATAATATGCCACAGCTTCAGCAAAGCTGAGTATGCCAACCATATTATTATTATTATTATTATTATTATTATTATTAGTAGTAGTAGTAGTACAATACATTACCCCCTGACCCTGAAGCACTAGTGAACTTCACTATACACAGGTCTGTTTACTGTTTCAAAGGAAATCAGAGTGAGGATAGCAAAATATCACCACAAGCAGCTCAAGAATAGGTCAAGAGCACAGGCATTCAATGTACTTCTAGAAGTTTCTTGACATATTTTTATCACCTAATGAGGCAACCACTTGTCTCCAGTTGCAATTATTGGAACTAGCAATGTGCATATTTTTCAGCCTAAAATTTTGCACCACTCGGCTTTCTAAAAATGAGTCATTGTTTTATTTAACAACTCATTCTTCTCCAGTAAAGCTGTAAATGTTTCCTTTTCTTACATCCTCAGCCTTTAGAAAAAAATCAAGGTGCACATTCACGGTACAAATAAATCTCTAGAACCATAGAAGTTGCTAAATAAGTGTAGATCAAATCGTTCAGTACAAAATAATATTTAAAGTGGTAGCATTTGTTAGATTCAGGGTCTTAAACTGGGTGTTATAAAGAATGATAAACAGACTAAGTAGTAATCTTTTTTAACTCTGGTAAACAATTTACACTACCTCAGTAACCACTCAAAGTACACACATCCTGTCAGCAGCATTGTGTTTATCTAGCTGTGAGCTTACACATGAGGCTAAGATGTTTCCTGCTATTTTGGTGAGTTATTTAAAGAAATATAAAAATTATGACAACATAATAAATAAAGAGTATATGAACAAGATTTAATTTCACTGTAGCTGCTCTAGATAAAGGCGATGTATTAATGCAGCTGTAGTGCCTATCATATAAACTTTAGGATAGAATCCTTCAATAGCTTGCACACATAGGTTCATAGATTTGTAGGTAAGTACTGGGCTAGCTGCCCTTGTGGGTCATTTTAAGCCTGGCCAATTCCCATTTTTGTGCTTGAAATAACTAATTCCATTTGGTTATAGAGTGTTCTTACCCATCCCATGGTCAATAATTATATATTACCCCTAATGAAAATAACTGGGATCGTACCACTGATAATTTGAGAGGAGCCATGTATGCGATAAAACATTTAGGAGCTGCCTTTGTCCATTAGTAGTACAGGGGGCAGTCCTGGGGTAAATTTTCTGTTTCCCATCCATAGATCTAAGTTGTGCTTGAATGTAGACATAAAACGCATATAACATATACAAAATATATACAACATAAAACAGGTATAAGCCAACCACCAACAATGAAGATGCAGTGTAGACAAAATGTCTGACTGAACTCTTCAATGGCAAGAAAGTTCTAAAGTTTGGCAACAATACTTCCTATTTATATCAGCATGCTATTGTGCTTCATCAGACATATGGTGAGTAAGGAAGGTACCCAAAAGCTTTAATATACAGGCTGGATGCCAGACGTCTTTGGCAAGATACAGCCCATATAGCTTTATGCTGCTGCAAAAGTGATCAAAAGATGAATTAAATTACCTGTTGTGGAACCCTAGTATAACCCCCCCAAAAAACTATACAATAAGAAGAAAAAACACAATCAGTAAAAACAAATACAACCTCATCTAGAGATGAACTTAGTCCAATCCTCCAAAATAAGTATGAACTGAGAATGCAACCTTTGTCCTGATAATGTGCCACATGACCTTGCCACCAGACACTGTCTGGAATACTCACTAGTATGTCTGTCAACTGGATTTATGCCAAATGAATGAAGAACTGTAGTATTCATCTAGCTCCAGAAGGGGGCTCCACTACTAATCCAGGTTACCAAAGACCTGTAATCCTCATCTGTCTCATCTGCAAAGCATCTTTATGGAACTTATTAACAAGGACATAGTACTGCGGTAACGTTGTCGCCTCACAGTAAGACGTTGTCCTGTTCGATTCTCAGCTAGAGCGTCTTCTGTGTGGAGACATGCCTGAATGGGCATACCTTCGTTGAAGGTTGTGCGTCAGGGCTGGCAACTCGGCACGTACAAATCTACTGCCAATCATTAGTGGACCAGGAAAAGCCGAAAGACACAACAACATTAACAAGGACATAGGAAGTCTGTAAGCCATGGACCCAAGACTGACTGGATTTGTTAAAGGCTGATCCTGTGTCATAAATCTGGTGGGCTTCTTTGAAGATGTCACTATGATGCAAGAAAAAATTCACACTGCCTACCTAAGTTGGTCAAGCCTTTGATACCATCCCACACTCTGGCATTATTGTCAAGCTAAAAAAGCTAAATGTAAATCTCTATGTTACTCACTGAATAGCAAATTAGATAGCGGACAGAAGCCAATCTAGTAATGTATGAGGCACGCTGTCTTTGAAAAGAGTACTTATCAGTGAGGGCCCCTAGGAACTGGGCTTAGGACCTCTTCTTGTTGGTATTTACTTCCCTCATGTCAAGGTTGGTATTAAGGGCCTTTGGCTGATGACATTTGCAGCTAACTGGAAACACTGAGTTGCTATTAACTCCCCATTTGATTTCCATATTCTTCATGAGGGACTAATATGCACAAATAGTTCATGCCTGGACTACAACCTGCATCTACAACATAGGAAACACCCCTTTGAAAATGGATTTAAGTATTATACACAGATACACACAGACACATACACATACACACACACACACACACACACACACACACACACACACACACACACACACACACACACACACACACACATGCACACACACCTCACAGCTCCTGATTGCAAATTGTTTTGATTACCCTCAGCTATGGTCCCCGTCCTCTTTTATACAAACTGACTCTACTCCATATTTCTTTTCATCTGGTTCTAGCTCTCTGCCTCCCCAAAAACTACTGTGATCTGTTACACATGTAGTTATTGAGGGAATGCACTACACCAGAGAGAAAAGATACAGAGTCCGCACTTACTTGCTAACAGGATTAATCTGTACTTGCATTCTCAGGTGTGCACTCTGGTTTTCTCAGGTCTTACACTCTGTACACCAAATATTATGAGACAGTGGTGTACCTCTGACTGTTTTCTGTTGCGTGCTGGTGTCAAACATGGAAGGCACAGCTTCTGGGGAGCTTCCCGCATGTCTTCTCTGAGGAAACTTGTTTACTTTACTGCAGAGCAAATCTGTATACTACATTAAGGTTAGCAATTTTTTTTAATTTATCACACATAGCATTGAAAAAGCTAACATGGGAAAATGTTTAAGACACATTCACACATGCTGTGTGGTTATACAAGAATATGGAATATTTTGTTATTTAATTTTACTGGGTACATCACTCAATAGGAAAAAATATAAGCTGCACTTATCATGTTTTCAGTACAATTATTAAAAATGATAAAGATGAGTCTGACATCTGGGTTTGTTGCAAATGGAATGAAGTATTTTGTTTGAAAGCTGAAATGTGAGCCCTTTATTGCTACAAATCCGTCTGAAGTATCAGAAAATGGTTTAACAGCCAAATGTAAGTGAAATGCTGTATAAGTCTGGGTTTTATAAAGTGAGATGTTCATCAAAATTAGAAAGTCTCTTTATAGCCAAAATATCTCTCTTCTGGACTGTTAAATGTTTTTCAAGATTTTATGCATTTTTACTGGATTAAAGAAACCATTAGTGTTCTAGGAATAAATCTCCATAGAAAAAGACAAGAACATCAGCTTAACTGTCAAGATATATATACAGCAAATAAAATATGACATATAAACTTTTGGCATGATTATTTCCCAGGGTGTGACAAAGTAAGAATGAATAAAATGTTAATGCAAACATTATTTTATCCTCGCTTTTGGTGGTTTCTTTTAGTTGAGCCCTGGGCTGTGATACAGGGATTAGGAACTCTTAACTAAATCACACATGGTAGCTTCCAGGAGAGGGTGGCTTTTAAACTGACAGCTCATACATCCTGATGGCCGATAGCTTGGCAGAGTGGGGACATTATGGTCTTTATCAGGAAGTCCAGTAAGTCTGGGATTCAAGCACTCACTCTGCAAGCACCAGAGGCATACTGACGAGGAAGAGCTTATCTGGAGTCAACAATTAATTAATAAAGCATTTTTATTTACTGAATTCTGACATGTTACAACCTATGATAAAGCTGCATATGATACTGCCAGATGTCTATGGAGCAGTTTAAATATCATACATTTTAAGGCTTAATGTTTAGAAGTTTATAATGAAAAGGGGAAACATCTGAATGCGTACAAAGTGAATAAAGAGTTTAAATATTGTATCACACGAGGTAGTTTATGCTTGTTTCTGTGTATTGTTTAAAATTAGTCACTTAGGAAGCTGAAATAGACTTATTTCCTGAAATGGGAAAAGGTGACACAAAATGTCAATCCATTTTACCCTTTGTGTTGATTTCACAAAGCTTCAACATTTTTTTTTCATTGTTTACTTTTCCAAAGCTTAAGCTAGCCTTGTGGTGCTTTGTTAAAATAACTATTGGGTCAGTACTTTGTTCTTTTCTGAGGAGGTCTATGACCAACAGCAAAGAGTATACAGATAAGCATAATAGAAGTAAATTGCAATTGATTCATATAGATGGCATTAAGCTTAGTGTTATTTGTACATAGAGATGATGTCTACGTGAGGCTGTTACCTGCCAGATCATGATCACTTCTGTTTGTGATTCAAGACAGGAATAAACAATGCTGTGCAAACTAGAGTGAGGGAAACTACAGTTCAATATAACCAATTCATTTACATAGAGAATAGTGGTCTGTCCAAAATGTCGGTTCCCATTCAGAAGCCTGAAACATCATAAGCCTGAAAATCAAAATCCTGAAACCAAAAGCCTGAAAATTCAGAATCCTGAAAACTCAAAATCCTGAAAGCCCAAAATCATGAAAGACCAAAATCCTGAAACTCAAAATCCTGAAAACACAAAATAGACATACTGATGTCATTGTGGCTTTGCTATTGTTAGCCCTGTGGTGTTAGGTCATGCGTTGGGGTCAGGTAAGTGTGCGGTTGGTTTTATTTTAGGGTTAGGGGCGGTTTAAGTGAGTTAGGGTTAGGCAGGTTAGGCATGTATGCAATAGTGACAAATATTGGGGTTAGGGGCGGTTTAAGTGAGTTAGGTTTAGGGCGCGGGTCAGGTGAGTGTGCGATAGTGACGGACCTTAGGGTTAGGGTTAGGGTCAGGGTCAGTTGGTAGATATTAGTGTCTTTATAGTGACATATTAGCATTATTTGTGTTTTCAGGATTTTGAGTTTCAGGATTTTGGTCTTTCAGGATTTTGGGCTTTCAGGATTTTGAGTTTTCAGGATTCTGAATTTTCAGGCTTTTGGTTTCAGGATTTTGATTTTCAGGCTTATGATGTTTCAGGCTTCTGAATGGGAACCAAAATGTCACATATTTGGACTAGGACTTACCTTGGTCTATTTATGGAATTAGAAGCACACCTATCATATTCCCTGACACTGATTAAACATTTCTAACTGTCATGTAGCTTTATACATTGTTGTTGAATAGTGACTTTACATAATACTAGGTATAATAAAAGTAAAATGTGTTTTCTGATCAATGGAAGTTTATAGTCAAAGTGAGTGTTAACAAGCTTATCTTGCCTAATGATCTTCAGACAAAAAGAATGACAAAATTATACTAATGGCAGGATGGTGGAAGTAATCTGCCATGTGTATAAGGTGTCAGCGTGCATGACTGGCAGATGGAGATGGAGTGGTAATGCAATACCTGCATACATCTCAACTGTACAGATTTTCACAGAATGTCCAGATTTTCACCTTATATTTTTGGCCTGTTGCTTGTTAAATTGTGGTTTACTGGGAAATCATTGCCAAATCTTTGAGGACTGCAGTCAGAAAATAATGACAGACATTTGAGATTCAGACTTTATATGGTTCAAAAAATTTATAGTGATCCAAAAGCTGTTATTCAACTTTCTAAGTTTGTAGGAGCAACATTTCAAAATTATTTATGACTTTGCCCAGATTTCTTACTCTAAGAGGTTTAAAGCTATAAGTACCTGCTTTCAGAAAAAGAGTACCTAGACTGTATTGTCACTCATGGCTGAAGTACTGAAATACTCTGTGGTATTTTAAAAGTAGCAAGATATTTGTTACATAATTTCGGAACAGATGAGCTTCATCTCATTTTTTTTTCTTGGTCCTAAACATTGAGAGAACTTTTTTACTACTCTACTTAGAGCTGAGTGAGTCACCTGATCTAGAACCTTAACAAGGTGCCAGAAAACCTAGTTACGCTCCTGCCTACCAAAATGCCAGAAGGGCATTAGGAGTAAACTAATTCGTACAAGATGACTTCCTGGTAACAGATAATGATACCTTGTCAAACTTAGCCAAACAGAAAAATGTGTTAAAATCATCTTTACCTGACCCTAGACCGACTGAACAAGAAGCCTTCAAATACAGTTATACTTACCCTGCTAAGAAAGGTCCCCCGTTTGATGTGTGCACCTTCCAATAAGGTCCCCCTTTTGATGTGTGCACCTTCCAATATTCCTTATGTTACTGACAGTATCATTCTTTCTACACCTCAGACTAGCTACAGCAATTTACTTATTTGGTATTGTTCAGAATCTGACAATGAATTAATAAAGAAGAACTTGGTGATTGCATTCATGGAGACTCCCAGACAAAATGTTTAGCACAGCTGTTTCTGAAGTAAATAAAGATTGGATTACTATGTCTTGTTTTTCTGGGCTAAAAAAGTATTGCATATAGTTAATCTTCTTCAAAAACTTAGTAGATGTTTATAATCATTTAATTATATATGTAGGACTGAATGATTTAATGTACACTCTGCTAAATCATATATATTATGCTTTGTTCAGCATAAAAGAAGGCTCTCTGATCATAACTCAGTACAATTTGTATTTTGCAAAATTCTACCATCCCCGAGTTTTACAGATTGTACATTTGCCAAAGCCAAGTACTTTAATAACTGTTTTAGGCAGTATGGCTTAGAATACAAATAATTTTTAGGTAATTAGAACATGGGAGAACTTCTTTTACCTTCAAGAAGTGTTTTACCATGGCAATTTATGCATGAATATTTGAAGTGGAAGCATTTGGCAGAGAAACTTAGCTTGGACATGACCACTTTATAAATGTCTATTATGCAAATGCCTGATGTTTAATTAAGAAATGAGATGAATTAGAATTGTTTATGAAAATGGCAATGAAATCTTCATTATTTCCAAACACTGAGATGGAACACAATAAATTTAGTAGTTTTCGAAAATTTTATAGCACGGGGTAAACGACTTAATGGAGGCATCACATTTGTTATACAGCTTTCATTTCTATCATCTCTAGATTGCTTTATCTCACAGTTAGAAGTCTTGTGTTATATCTGTGCAGCACTGGAAAATGGGAACAGTATAATTAACAACTAACTACAGAAGCCCTAATTTAAATACTGAAAAACATACTGAATTGTTGGCAGTATTGGAAAGTGTGATAAATAAAGAATCAACATTTAAAGTAGGTGACTGCAACTGTGCACACATTAATTGGAATATATATGTCCCAATATCCCATTTGGCTTCTGATTATGTTGACTTTCTTTGTTCATATGGTATCTTTCAGTTAGCAACTACTCCATGAAAAAGGCAACATAAAACATGGGTGTACAGGGTATTAACAGGAAAATTAACTAAACTGAAAAACAAACCACCAAAACTAATACATAAAAAAATATTTATAGAAAATGTTCATCCTTCACTATGAACTTCATCAGAAGAAACAGGAATCAGTGGACAAACTAAATTTATAGGAAAACTCAATTTCATGAAACTGATGCAGTCAGTGATACAGTAAGACCACATGACCAGCCACAGAAAAATACATGAATAAAATTATATATAACTCATAACCTAGATGAGTTCTATTGTTAATATAGTATGTACTGAGATAAAATCGCATAAACCAAGTACTTTTTCTGAAATGAGTCTCAGGTATCCAGTCAGTTCTCTAAAGTCCAATCTGTTCTTCTAGTCACCACCTTTCAGACTTCTTGGAATCTTCTAAGATGAAAAATATGCATTTTTTAAGTTACACACACATTGGAGTGTTCCCTCAGATTATCATACTGTTTGCTCTTAACACAATAAATTTGCTTATATATGCCCTGAACATGTTTTTCAGTCTCTCTGATTCAAAATGTATCACAAGAGCAACATTTAGCAGCATTAATGCTGGATGTTAAGCAATTGTAGTCCTCCAAATTCCCAAAAGACCTAGCTAATCAGCAATTGTAATGTTGGGATTTTCATGATTATAGCAACATTTTCTGCATGCTCCACATTGAAACATACTGCATCACACTATTGTGGCAGTTTATTAGTCTTAGAATCACTGTTGCATTTAGACCTTTATTTCATGATCAAATATCTTTTTAACACAAATTTGGGGTTAAAATTAAACTAGTGGATCCCATAACGTTATTAATCAGATTCCTATCCTTTACTATATTATCTTGTATAATCCAATTATTTACAGAAAAAGGTAAAACTATAGCAAGTGTGTATCTTGATAAAAGGGGCAATCCTCTCAGTTAAACTTTTAAAAAAATTCAGTCATCAGTATTAGTGGCATAACAGGTAGCACACTCGCCTTTGGTGCAGAAGGTTGTGGGATCTACTGCTACACCAGGGAAATCAATTACTGGCACTGTAGTGCAGTATAAGGGTGTGCTGCACTCCTGCTTGTGTTGTCCTGTGGATGAGATGTTAAACCTAGGTCCCATCTGCTTGAATTGGTGGTGATGTAGGTGGATGTAAAAGATCCCATGGCAACTATAAAAAAATGAAGGGATGTGCCCTTGTCAAATTTCCCCTCTTAGTGTAAATGCCATCTTAGTTCTTCCCTGAAAAGAGGCTACTAGCCTAATAAGACTAACTCAGTCAGCAAAGGATAAATAACAATGAAAATTAGAAATGACATCCAAAAACTGTTAGGGTAACTCCTATACAAAAACATATTTTTAATAATGTTTTCGTCTTTAAAAAAAATGATGTAATTCAAAACCATAGATGGCACATGAATTAACTGTCTCTTAACCAGGTTGCACTTTAACCATAAATGATAGTTATTATTAAAAATAAATCAGCATTTAAAAAAATGCTTTGCTGTACATTGAAGAACAGTAAGACCTGCTAATGAATCCACTCATCCGTCCATCAATCCATAACCCCCTTTTCCTCATTTTTGCACATGGGGTCAGAGTGTCACATCAACAGTGACCACCTATTAATGTCATCCTTGAAAACAGTGACATACAAATAATCAGTAGTAGAATAAGAAAACAGTAAAAGTAAATCTCAGGAAGCAAGTAGCATCAGTCAAGTGTGCAAAAAAAAAAAAAAAAAAAAAAAACTCTGTAATCCTGTGGCTAGGAGCTGACCATAAAAATGAGCAGGTCATCTGAAGTAGAGCTTCAAGTAATTTTAAAAAGGAGAATTAAAACAAAATTTATCTTTCCAGTTGTATAAAAAACAATATTAGCAAAAATAGGGGAACAAGCTGCCATTACAATGTTTTGTCTAACAATTCTCCTTCAAAATAAAAAAAATGTTCTTCAATACTTAACTACATACAAAAAGAAATGACATCAATGTCATTGGACTGAATGCATCCAGACAAGTGTAAATTGTCCCTGAATCATTCAATACCATAGGCCTGTGTTGTGACCATAAACAAGATTCTATTAACAGAAAAAAAAATCATGGATATATATGCAATATTTCTGAAAATACCTAAGATTTACCAGGAGCAAATCAAACTGTTGAGAAACTTGTCAGGTATCCTTTTACATTTTTGTCCACAAAAAATTGCCAAGGGCTCAAATTTAGAAGCTGATGTTGAAATAATAGGGCAGAATGGAGGATCATTCAACTTTTTTTTTAGACTTTAGGGTATTCCAAAATGTGAATGGAGAAGTGCATGAGCAGGAGAAATGTTTACTGAACATTCTATTTTGAACTTCATTTAATTTCAAAATGGATTCCTAATTTTTTTAGTCTACTTCAGAGGATTTATTTTCTGCCAGTATAAAAGTGTCTGCATGGCCAGTGTTGAAAGTTCTATTATAGAATTTGGAATGTGTGCCTAATATAGAAAAGTACAGATAGTACAGAGATTCTTAGCTAGCAAAAATAATGCAAAGGTGTTCATTTTCAAATGGTCAGTAGCTGTAAAATAATAATAACAATGTATCTGATTTGATTAAAAATAATATAAAAAAATTAAGGCCACAGGGCCCTGATCACCTTGACTCCCACGTATGTATGTTTTCTGCAACAAACAAGGCTATTCTTCTTTGCTGAACTGTGCTGTCTGTAGTAATTTTGGTACTCTAACAGTTTGGTGTTGGGAAGTCTCAGACCTTCTGAGATTTCTGTGGATTGCTACAACAGAAATTACCACTGGACGCACTTGCAACAGGTTTTCTGTCAGGCAGCTTTCTGTTGCAACATTGCTTAATTTTATTTTTTCTCACCTTCATCAGAGTCTGTAGGTAAGCTTTTCTAACAATCTCTGTATTAGACACAATTCTATGAGAGTGGGTTAAATTGTATTAGAGTGGAGGAGTTGGGTAAAAGTGACAGTTAATCATTTAAAATAACAATATTGAAAGTTTTTGATTGAATGAGATGGATGTGGGTTTTTAAACATAAATTAACAAGGATGAGAGTATCCTTGTCATAAGGATAGAGTATCTTTATGTATAAGAATGGATTTTACTCATAAAGAAAAGTAATTATTATGTATAAGAGTGGATTTTGCTCATAAAGAAAAGTATTTATTATGTATAAGAGTAGATTTTAATCATAAAGAAAAATTATTAAGGAACAGAGAGGACTCCTTACTAGTATGACAGTAGATTTATAATTATAGTTCCTTTTCTATCCACTTTGATATATGAGTGGGCATTACAATGAACTGCAGTGTAGTTGTATTAAAAGAGCTAGAAATTGAGACTCCAGTCAGGCATGTGTCTAATATATATGGTCAAGACAGTTGTAATTATTTGATGAAATTGTCTGAGCTCACTAAAAATGATAACGCACTGCAGTTCCCAGAGGGAGGAACTTTTGTTAAGAAATTCTAGAAAATCTTAAAAAGAAAGTGAAATTGAAATGGTTAAAAAGAAAGTGAAACTAAAATGGAATAAAGTGCCTGGGTCTTTTTTTCAAAATATTTTTATTAGGTTTTCCATAACTAAATATATTTTTATAACATTGAAATATATCCATACAATATATACAGGTTCACAACAAAAAGATTCATCAAACACAAATAACAAACCAAACTATTTACAAGTGTGTCTAGATTACAAATAAGATCTTTATTTTGCATTCATGATTCATTTCATAAATTGCTACAGTCAGTGCTCTTCAGTATCTCAGTCACTTTTTGCTATGCAATGTATAATGATGCAGTTCATTCAGTTCTTGTTTTGAGGGTAAACATTTCCAACTGTGACACATTCAACACAATTCTTCTGTACTCTTTGAATGTAGAAGCCCCACTTTTCCAGGTTATTGTTATGGTCTTTCGTGCAATAGCCAGTGGAGTCCATAGGAGTGAAAACTTTGCTCTTGGAACACAATTAGGTATAGGAACATTAAATAAGATCAAAGATTTAGACAATTGGAATTTGTCATTAAAAACTGTTTGCAAAAAATAATTATTTTTTCCCAGTATGTTTTAAGCAGTATGATTTAAGCAGCCAGTCTGCCTTCAATTTTAGTTTGCATCTACAACATCCAGTATCTTGTTTGAACATCAGTTCCATATTATATGGTGTTATGTAAGATCTGTGTATAAACATCCATATGAAAAACTTTCACTGTAGTGAAACAGATGTTTGTTTTGAGGAGAGAAGAATTAGTTTTGTATCACTGTCATTTGGGAATTGATTAATGACTGTTTTATAGTCGTCCCGCACATTTTCTTTATGGCTTGTTTTCATTTTTTTAAGTATTCTATAAATGCATGATGAGTCCTTTTCCAATAATAGTTTTTTTGTAAAGATCGTGTATTCAATACATTTAGGAATATGTTGTCTAATTGTTAACTGCATTGTCTCTAATCTGTTTAAATCATATTGTCTTATGACCTGTATAAGCAGCCATAAGTTATTATCTAAATTAAAGCTTTTTACTTGTTCCATTCTTAGAACTTTCCAGAATCTAACAATTGATGGCAATAAGTCAGTTCATTCTTCTTAAGGGTCTTAACTGTTTTCATATCAAAGGTTTTAATATTATCTTGCATACATGCAATAGGATATAATAGAAATGACCATGTGTTTATGTCAGGATTGCTATTTATAAAGTTTTTGTAAGCTTTTAAAGTGTATATGATGAATATGGAATTTATATGTTTCTGTTTATTTTCTGTTGTGTGCTCTCTCAATATTCAGAGAAAATTGTTGGATACTATTTCTGTGTATTGTTTTGGCAAAGCAAAACCCAATTTCAGCCATATTTTTTCATGTATTTGTTTCCATCTGGCAGAATAATCTGTATTTATCCATAATGATATTGTTTTTATGATAGATGACAGTATATATGTCTCTATATCAGGCAGTTCAGTTCCTCCCATTTCCCAATAATTTAATTGATAATTCATAGTGGCTGCATCCTTGGTTTATTAGGATACTATAGGGAGTTTAGGATTATTCTATTAAATTGTTTCATATAAGATTTAGGGGTCGGAAGACAGCAAACCTGTATAAAGTATAATTTTGGAAAAATAACATTTTAGGTTCATAGATTAGTACTAGGCTAACTCCCTTTGTGGGCTATTTTGAGCCTATCCAGTTACCCCCTGTGAGAATCAAACCTTGCACCTTGCGCTTGTAAGGTAAGCACTTTAACCATTATGCCAACCTCACACCCTATAAAGTCTGTCTTCCATTGAAAAAAACGAATGTATTTCATTTTGTATGAGACTTCCAATATTATTCAAGATATTATTATAGTTTATTGTAATTGTTGTATCCAATTCATTTGCTAATGTAATGCCTAGGCATTTTATTCTGTTATCAGCAGGCATATATTTATAATGTTCATTTTCTAATTCTTTCTTACTAGTATTTATAAGCAATTTCTTTGTCTTACTTTCATTGAATTTGAGATCTGAGATCCTCTGAAAAGTACTTGCCTCTTGATGGACAGCTTTTAATGACTATCAATAAGAATCAAGACATAAGGGAAAGGGATGCGTAGTTAGATGTTTAAAATATAGTTCAGCTAGATTAAACACACAGCTGCAGGAATCTAGTAGAATAGTAAGTGCACTCCAAAAATATGCAAAAAAAAAACATTCCTGGAGTCTATATCCTTTAAGATAGAAAAATTTACAGTTTATCAGTCACCTTATTCTGACTTTGACTGCCACTGATTCCTTCTGCCTATACCCACCACCATATGATCAATCTGCTTCCTATGAAGCTGACAGCCCTCCTTTTCCGAGAGGGCAGATGGAGGTACAAAATGCTGATCCACCTACTACTTCCCTGGATACATCTCAAAATACCTCCAGGACTTCTAATCATTCCCATGGATCAGATAATGGTACACAGTTTAGCCAATAGCATCAAAAACCACCAGCTGCAATACCTTTAGATGAAATGTTAGTGAGAATAGCCAACAAAAGTAAACAGCTGTCTGAAAAACATAGACATACAGCTAATGCAAATCATGTAGGTAAATTAAAATGATTTAGTAATAAAAAACGCTCCACCAAAAACAAACACCCTGAAAGGAATTAACCACTTACTTACACAATTTGATATAATTATCGGGGTCTACTTCACATTACCAAAATGTCAGTGGACCACCTTTCAAACAACCAAGATGACAATGCCGAAAATCCAAAATGCTGAAACTCCAAATAGCCAGCTGTCAAACAAACAACCCAATAACATGCAATGTACCCATCAAATAATGCACCAATAAAAGCAATGACTCATCCCATGTAAGCACTGCCCTGTTAAAAAAAAAATGTACTGAACAACTACCGAACTCTCCTCCAAATGCCACCCATCAACCAATATGAAAATAACAAATCCCCTGAATATTCATGCGTGTGTCCCTCAAAAAATATTCAGTGGTGACTTGTTAAACTTAAAATCACAAATACTTTAATTTAAAACGTTATGTTTTTGTTGGGGGGCTGTGCCCCCCAAGCCCCCCTCTGCACCTCCATTGGAGGCTGCACCCCCCAAACCCCCTGCAATTAAATATACCAACTCTGAGATTGCACTACAGTGCAGAAATTAGCAGATTTCCTCTTATGCTCAGCTTGGAGTTGGCATTTCAATCATTCAGTCACCTGAATGGAGGCATAGTGAAGTTTCATTTATATGAAGCTTTGTTTCTTTGGTCTCAATTATGTGAAAGTCGGTCTACTGACATTGCAATAATGTCAAGTAGACCCAGTTGTTGACAGAGAAGAATATCAATGGAATCCTCTTTCTAAACAAAATACAGAGAAAGTGTCAGATTCTGATTCTTCCACAGAAATTGAAATCCTTAATGTCCGAATGCATCCATTGAGAGAAGTACCTAATCCTACAGCCATTTATGATGGTGATGCTGAACCTGCCATGGGCTGCAGTAGAGTTACAAACCATTATAAATTATCTCCCTCCAATTTGAACACATTTAGCAAAATGTGCCAAAATAATAGAAGATCGTATACAGTTGCAAAACCCTACAATCAAAGATTTAAGAGCAGTTTTAAAAGTTCAACACTTTCTGACATTTTTAGGAAAATATAAGAAAAAAATCCAACAAAAGTGATAATTTTGCAAAACACACAGATAATGGGTTAATTACCGCTAGTGATAACTTACTAAAAGCCTTCACTTAAGCATGCCCTCCTACACTACTTTGGGCAAGGATTAAATCAATTGTACAGAAAGAAAATGAATCCATTGATGCAAATTTACAATGCATGATAAGACAAGTCAGAAGCCTGTTGTGGACATCCAGAACCTACACAGGAAGTGTCAGCCAATGCTTTGTTAGCAGCCTGTATAGAAGGCTTGCTACCACCAATTCAGGAACAGATTAATAAGGTTTGCTTAAACTGGCCAGACTTAGGCTTTCACAAGACTGTTAACCAAGCACAATATTTGGCAGATAGTATAGTTAGAGAAGAAAAGGAACAACAAAATAAACCTGATATTCAGTTACAATAGTCTGATACTGATTCATGTGAATGGGGAGAAGGAATTCTGGAGGAAGAGGCATATTTAGATTTTTTTCAACCAAAAGCCCCATGACAATATCAACAAACTTTTTGCCCCCTATGTCCCCTCAAGCCCTATGATGTGAACCACTTCTTAACGATTGCTTTAATTGTGGACAAGTTGGAAAACACTTCTTAATGATTACTTCAGTTGTGGACAAGTTGGACATTGGTATAATGTACACAATGTGAACTTATTCTTAACAATTACTTTAATTGTGGACACGTTGTACCTTGGTATAATGTACACAATGTGAACTTATTCTTAACAATTACTTTAATTGTGGACACGTTGTACCTTGGTATAATGTACACAATGTGAACTTATTCTTAACAATGACTTTAATTGTGGACACGTTGTACCTTGGTGTAATGTACACAATGTGAACCATTTCTTAACAATTACATTAATTGTGAATGAGTTGGACCTTGGTGTAATGTATGCTCACCTGCTGCACAGACAAATGCACCTCATGCTCAAGCATTGCAACAAGCAGAAAGACACCCTCCCATTGCTGTTTGGCAGCCACCAGCATGGCAACAAGACCAATAGGACACACATAAACAGGAACAACAGCTATTTCCTTTGATACCAGTTAACCAGGAAGGTCCCTTTGTTAATAGTACAGTGTGTGACCCTTCGCTTTCTTTTCTTGACACAGGAGCAACTAGATCAATGACTACTTCAACAAATGCTGAGAATCTCCCACTGTCTACCCAAAAGGTACGGTGAGTGGGAGTGTCCAGAGTTCCTCTGGACTACCTAGAAACTAAGCCTGCCCCTATCCAAGTAGGTCTATTAAAAGAAGAACATGCTTTTATTGTAGGAAATACTATCCCAATAAACCTTTTAGGCAGAGCCCCTTTTATGTAAATTGCGATGCACTGCTTATTGGGGTCTATATTACGTTACTGAATACTAACAACATAGAACGTTATATGGTTGACACCATATGTTTGAAGTTGCAAGTATTCGAAAACAAAAGCAGAAATCACTGTAGTGCAATCTTGGAGTTGGTATATTTAAAGAGAGGGGGGGTATGGGAGGTGCAGGGGGCTTGCCCCCCCTACTTAAAATGTTCACGTAAGTTTTTCCTGTTTTTTAATTTTCTTTTATTTAATTTTTGAATACTTGCAACTTCAAACATGATGTCGACCATATCACGTTTGATGTTGTAAGTATTCGATAACATAATACATACCCACTTATTGTACTCCAGATGGAGTTTTCCTTGATATTCTGAATGAACCCCTTTATTTGGGATTATACTCAACTGATATTTGTACAGATGAGGATACCATTTTTGTTGTAATGACATTAAACAGATTACAAATATTGCAGATTTGGAAGGATTGGGAACCGTCACTCCACAGCTCTGGACTACTCATGAAAATGAGGATGCTGAACCTGTAAACCTTGAAAACACCTACTTATGGTAGTCCAGTATCCTTTCTCAACTTAAGCAGAAAAGGGAATTTAACCTGCCATTTCTGCATTACTCCAGCAAGGAGTAATTGTCTTGACTCAAAGCCCATGCTACATGCCTATATATTTATGCTCGGGGAGACAGGTTCTCGATCTCCTTGTATCCCATATACATGTGTTCTTTTCAATAAACAAGACTATTTTTCTTTGCCAAACTATGCTGTCTGATGTTTTGGGACTGTAACAAAACATATTTGAAGTCATTGAGCCTTTTACCCCAAAAAATATTATAAATGATCGCTACTATTTTGTTTGACTCCCATGTCATACAGAATAAGATCAATACATTTATAAACAGTGTCTGCTTCATTTTGACACAGTCTTTAGAACTTATTAAAGTCCATTAATACCAATGTGTGCTGAATAAATGCTTCTCGATTAAAAAATAAATCCAACACGCAGAAGTAAGATGAAGCAACACCAGGATATCATAAAACCAGCAACGGTTTATTCAGGAAACAGCCACAGGCAAAAGTCATAAGCACTTTCACAGTATTACAACAGTTGTAATACTGCGAAAGTGCTTATGCCTTTGCTTG
Source organism: Protopterus annectens (assembly GCF_019279795.1). NCBI lineage: Eukaryota > Metazoa > Chordata > Ceratodontiformes > Protopteridae > Protopterus > Protopterus annectens. The sequence continues at coordinate 932,678,123 of NC_056735.1, read as the reverse complement.
TGCCTGTTTCCCGATAGCCTGATGTTGCTTCATTTTACTTTAGGACTTGTTGTTCAACATTAAACTTTGCAATTAACTAAGATAATCCTTAGAGCTCATAATGGCACCTCTACCCCTCTTATCAGACTCCATGATTCTAATATCATTGTTATATAAAATTTCATTCAGCACCCTCCTCTCATCAGTATTAACTTTGTAAAATCTGCTGTTACACTTCTTATTGCAAATCTCACAAATGTTGGCTTTACAACACTCACCAAATAGAAGTAACCCAAGATGGAGGTTGTGTTGAAAGTACTCCATCTCTGTAAAGTATTGGGATGCAAAGAATAACATGATTCAGTACTATACATAAAGGCTAAAATGATCTTCCAGATTAAAAAAAAAACTTTTAATTCAGCAATCATATCAAAGGCACCTGCATAGGTCAGAAAAATAAAGCAAAACCCTACATCAATAAACTGGCATGCATGTGGTAATGATAATGTCTCCAAAGTCAAAAATGGTAAACTTATTAGAAGAAAATACCTGGAAGGTGAGAGCTGGAGTGCAAATGATAGGGTGAGGAGTCTGACATTTTGTTGGCTATGTGAGCTGAACAACGTGGTAGTGAGTAATCAAAAGAAATACCATCACTGAAGGTGGAATACTCTTGAAGAAGAAAAGTATTCTGAATTCTTTTTGTTGTTTGGATTTTTCATACCCAGTGATTCTTCCTTTGTACAGCTACCTTGGGTGTTTCATGATGATGGGGTAGAACACGGTCAGAGAACCATAGAACAATATGTTGTTCAGTTGAGAGATCAGCATCAAGGAGAAGGTAATTTATCCTCGAGAATTACCGAAACTGTTAAACCATGGGAAAGAATATTATCTGAAGGGGTGAAAAAAAGACCACATAATCCCTTCTACTGTGTGGGTCTGCCAGAATTGGCTCATATTCCTCAGGATGCTCAAAGTGCCTTAGACTCTTTAGAGAAGTTATTGCATAAGGAAAATGCTCTGCACTTCAATATGCTGAGTCTTCAGCATTATATAGACTTAGATATAACACCTAGAGGACTTTGTTTCATTAAAAGTCCAACTACTCCCTTTGATGTTTCTGATCCTATAGATAAGCAGTTTGAATTAAAATGCATTTCGGCTGCGCATAAGTGTGTGACTGAATGGCAATGCATTTTTATTGAGAAGAATGCAGCTAAACAGCGTAAGGTGAAAGAGGGATTGTAGCTTCCTGTATTGGTTTGTCTGAACAATTTGGCCTTGAACAGTTTGACCAAATATTGTGTAATTGGAATGAGAAGCTGGAGGAAGCTTCCAATGAAATATTTAAATGAAAAATAAATAAATAAGTTGGAATGAGATATATGTGATTATAATGCTGGTTTTGCCTTTTAGAAGCCAGCCAATCAGAAATGACAACAGCAAAAGCAGCGCTCTTCGGGTGGAGCTAATTCTAAACTGAGCGTTTCCTTTGCATAATCAGAAGTAGTCAGCAATATGGGAAAATTGGAAGAAGATGAAGGGGGTTACCTATCATTACCACAACCACAAGAACTGGAGTATTTTAAAAATAACTTTTGGAACCAGTGAGATTTCAACAGTGGAAGGAAGAGGGGTCATACAGAAGGAAATAGGGATGGACAATATCCGAGGTATGACAGCCTCCAAAAACTGACTAGATATTGATGCTTGTAAAATCTTGTCGTTACTAAATGAAATTGTTGCTGATAATCATGTTAATTTGGTTTTAAATTTATCTGGTTATGTTTTGAATCAAAGTGAAATGGCAGTGTTACAGCATGGTTTGAAATTTGTACCTACAGCGCTACCTAGAATATATGTTGTTCAAACTGAAATTTTTCAGTTGTTTCGCAAACTTCATTTGTGCAGCTTATTTGATACTGACAAATGTTTTTTTTTTCTGGCAATGATTTAAAGGAAACAGAATTGGATACAAGTGATAGTTTTTATACTTGTGAATCTTCTTTTTCTGTTAGTAATGATGTTAATGCATACTGTCTGTTGGATACTTCAAAAGTGCCTGTTAAAAGTAAATTTATTCCCCCTTAATACATGAGGAAATATCACATTTTTCTTCTATGGTACATTTTGCTGTGGTAAATATCTTTAATAAATTTTATAGAGACAAAAATAAAATACAGTATAATCTAACTAAGCAAGAATGGTATACACTACAAAGTATGAGCAAATGGCAAGAGCTGGTTATAAAGCCTTCTGATAAAGGTAATAAAATAGTAGTGTTATATTGTTCCCAATATTTGAAAATGTGCATGGTTCATTTGAATGAAGGGGAAGTTTATAAAATTTCTCATTTTCTAGAATATGAACAGGCCATTGAAAATTTTAAAAATATTTTGGAGAAAGGACATACCCCCAGATTCAGCAAGCTCTGCATGGAGTGCAGGAATAGTGCAAGAGCTGCTGCACGCAATATGGCCGAAGAGCGATCCAGGAATGAGATCCTGGGACGTGACGAGCACTCCTACAATATTCCTGCATGGACACCACTGGTATATGCTAATTGCTCCATTTGCTGGTGAAAACCATGCAAATGAAGTGAATTAGTAATCCAGGAAGCAGGCAGGCATCTGTGCAGGAATAGTGTAACCTGCAGAAATGTATTCGGTTACTAACCGAATACATTTCTACAAATTACAAAATGGAGGCATGACAGCTCCAAAGAAAGCATGTATTCAATGTAGTAGGCATGCCAATGGCCAAATATATGGCCATTGGCATGATAAATAGTTGCAAAATTATAAAAAATAACTTTTATTTTTTTGGCCGATTTCGGCCATTTAAGCATAGGGCAGCGGTGCGCAAATGGAATCAGCCCGAAAATAAGAAAAAAAAGTTGGAAGTAAGCTTTTAAACCCAAATCAGCATTTTGCCATGATAGTCAATGGCATGCATAAGACAACAATACCAGGGAATAGTGGGTGCTAAGTGGGAAGGCTCGGTGTGAGTGTGGTAACTATGAATTAGCATTCTGTTTTATGCAAATGAGGGGATTGATACTGAATCACAGATTTCCTCTCAGTGTTAGCTTGCACCCAAACATGTAGGTGCAGCAACACCATGGTATAAGAAGTAGATGACCTCATAAGGGGGAGTGTCATGCATGCTGTAAGCTTATTGGAGCTCTGTGGCCTGTGTTTTCCCTTAGCTAAGCACAGCTAAGGAAGGGCATGTGTCTGAGGCTGCCTAGCAGTGTTTACATTGCGTAAACAGGTGTGCGTGCCATGCACTGGGTTTAAAAAAAAAAAACAGGAAATAGCAGCTCTGTTCATATCTGAGCACTGGGTATGTGCGGCACACCTCAGGGCTTAAATGGGAAGGGAATGGGAAGGGTAAACAGCAGTAGGAAGACAATCAAGGAGAACTAGCATAGCTGGCAGGTGAAATGTATCAGAATCAGCCAATTACACATGGAACAACCTAGCACACTTTTATAAACTGTGCAAACACCTTCCAGTCTGTTTTTTTCCACAAACTAAACTACCAGTGTACACAGACGGGGAAATTTTACCTGACAAAACTAACAAAATGTTAGGGGCTGCTGTTGCTCTCATACATCAATATGTGGAAGAGGCTGAGGGTGGTGAGGATGTGAATGATGACTACCAACCCACAGTGAGGAGAAGGAGAAGAGTATACAGACCCAGGGTAACCTACCAGGGGCTACATGAACTGGAGGTAGTGGTGTTTTATAGGGCGGAAAGGGGCATTCTACAGCAAATTGTTGAACTGTGCCGGCCACGCCTTACATACAGAACCAACAGAGCGGAACCCATCCCAGTGGATATCAAGGTATGTGTAGGCTTAAGAATACTAGCCACAGGTACCTTCCAAAGGGCAACTGGGGATATCATGGGGATCTCACAGGCATCAGCATCCAGGGTACTCCACCAGTTCCTGGATGCCATGTCAGCACATGCCGGTAAGCACATATATTTCCTCAACACCCATGAGGTGTTGACCAGCAATATGCATCTCTTCCACCAAATAGCATAATACCCTGAGATAGTGGGTGCTATAAACTGCATGCACATACACATCAAAGCACCACCTGGTGAGTGGGGTAGGGTCTACACAAACTGCAAGGGCTTCCCCTCCATCAACTGCCAGTTTGTGTGCGATGCCCAGGGCATTATCATGAATGTGTGTGCTGGCAGCCGTGAAAGCTATCACGACTCCCACATCTGGCATTAGACACAGCTGTATCAGTCATTTGCCAGTAGGGACATCCCATATGGCCACCTTGTGGAGGATACTGGTTATGCACTGGAGGCGTGGCTGATGACACCCATCAGAAATGCACACACACCCAAACAAGAACTCCATAATGAGGCACATGTACAAATCAGAAACATAATAGAGCATCTGTTTGGAATGCTCAAGTCATGGTTCTGCTGCCTGGACATATCTGGTGGAGCCTTGCAGTACTCTCCAGCGACATGTACACAAATGTTCATAGTATGTGCCATGCTACACAATATGATCCTGCGGAAACAGCTGCAGCAGGAAAAGCATGGGGCAAAGCCACACAGCCCCCACCATTGCCAAGGCCATCACAGGCACAGAGGGACTCGGAGGAGGAACAACCTGAGCCTGCCCATGTAGGCAGAAGGAGGCATGCCCAGTATTCCCAGGCTTTGGCAAAGAGGCAATGTGTAGCACATACACTGACATGGTAGGGACCCAGGAAATGACATTTCTCTCTGACTCGCGCATACAGTAAAAGGGATGCCAAACATGACACTACCTGTGCATTACCATGTATAGGGAGTGTACTATGTGCATCTGACATAGTCAGCCCTCCAGCACTGTCCTCAATACTGGCACAGCCACAAGGTAAATCACTCTTCCTATCAATTGCTGAATGGAGAAGTATGTTCTGATAGTTGTATCTATTGTATGGATGTGAGTATGCAAGGGAATTGGGTGGGTGAATGGGATGGCAGCAGATAGAGGACACTTATATGGGCAGCATGATATCCATAACAAATACTGGTATCAACATACTAGGCAGTACTACACAAGGTGACAAATCCTACTGCAGTATATGTGGTGGCCCAAATGTGTGTCCATAGGACACACACATGCATGTCAATGAGGCTCACATACCCAACACTAGCCTAAGCCAGCAGGACAGGTGTAGATGACCATAATAAAAGGTTGGGCTAAGGTCTCCAATTGATGGCAATGGTGAACAGCCCCCCTCCAGACCTACACAGACAGACTACAACAGGTCTGGCAGTTATATATTAGTTCTGAAGGGTAAGAAGTCTGAAACTGAAATGTAGGTCAATAAAACCTAAAATCTGTACTCTACTGATATGCCTCCAGTCTGCATGATAGTTCAGAATATAAAATGAAATGGAAGCCAAGAGAGTACCTGAAATACCAGTACAGTCATAGCAAATGTTTAAAGTCGTCAGGAGAGCCCCCCCCCCCCACAATCCTATGTAGAAATGCAGTAACATGTACATGTGGGTTTAATAACAGTGGAGCACAGATTACCTGAGCTGGCTCAATTTATAGGATAGATTGTTGTATGTGTACAGTATGCAGGGGTCCGTGTGTTAGGTTGTTGTGTGTTCAATATTGCCTGGAAGTGGTCAGCATGTAGGCATGGAGAGTTGTGCCTCGTGGCCTATGGCCAGTACTGTTGATGACAGGGCCATATTCCAACAACTGCAGTGCCAACCACAATGCTTCTCAGCAATACCCATGTCAGCAGTTATCCATACTCACTGTCCAGATGTAAATATCTGTCACTGTCTGAAAGATGGACATGCCATGAATGTGGGCCCAGACATACACACAGTACACAGGTGGAAGTACCCTAGACAGAGTACATAAAATGTAACCGTCAACTGCACACACCTTTGGAATTGTACATACAGGTTAGCAGCACATTAGTTGTCTGTGTAGTATGGAATATTGATGTAGTCTGGCCAATCAGTGGCAGATCACAAAAGGCACAGTTATGAAGTAATGAGAGACTACCTATGTCCCCGCACAAAGCAGCATAAGGGGAATGCCACAGGTATATCTGTGAGTCAGCTGCAAGAAGCTTCCATATCACACATGCATTCAGCTCACCCCACTATCAGCCACAGGTTTATCACAGGTCATATCCTTGCTGTTGGGAATGAGTACATTATAAGTCCCTACTTCTGTAGGGGAATACCCACAGAATGCAGCATGCTGAAGAGGTGTCCCATGCAGTTGTATCCCCAGCTGTAAGCAGCACCCTGCCAGCATCCAGACCAATGTATTAATATGGACCGGAACTATTTACATTAACACCTCCCACACTTACCCTGTCACCCCAGGGGAATCCAGTGGCTCGCAACCTGGGAATGTAGGACTGACAGAATTTCACTGGCCTGCTACAGATGGCCTGCATCACTACTAAATGGCCTACAATTCTCTGTCAAAGGCCTGTGCCTCACCTATAGTGTCAATGTATGTTATCTCATGGGGTCCCAACTAACAGCATAACACAGTCAAAAGAACACAAATGCAAGGCCATGTTGACAAATCCCAGTAGCATGCCCACCATGTCCTACTGCATGAACTGTGGACCAACCCCTAAATACCACTGGGATGAAGGGACAACTATAGGGATACTCTCAGATATCGCTCGCATAGTGTTAGGAAGAGGACAGAATAACAGAGTGGGGGGGTGTAGAAGCATGGACGTCATGGAGTGTGTGAAGTCTGAAACTCTGATGTGTGCCCATACTACCACTGCCTACAAACCCAGTAACGGGTGGCTACAAACCTGCTCGTAAATCACAATGTGAAGGGGAACTGACCAGATATATGAGCCCTGCCTCTCGGTAACCTGGACAAATCTGTACAGCTGAGAGGTATGGCCACAGCAGGATATGGCCATTCTGTTATGTCTATATATGTACAAGAAGGGGATCCTTAGCCACCACAGTACAAAGGTGCTGGAACATTTACACAGACCCATCAGCAAGTATCTCCAGCTACCCCTCCAAAATGCCATGAGTGTGCAAGAATATGTAGGCTGCAGGCCACAATACTGGACACAGTTTCATTCATCTTGTATTTCCCAGGAAATAACTGTGAGCAAATAAGTATATCTGTCAGTAGTTAATGACATAATACATCACAGTGTAAAACAGTGCATATGTCTGAATATCTCTGCTAACACCAACCATGTAACACAAGCAGCACAGGCACAATAGTTACAGTATTCCACTATCTGTCACCCATTGTGACTCCATATTGTCAACCTATCTACAGATATCCTGCAGAAACAGATTGCTAGCACCAAACCCTAGACTGGAGTAAAGACTTACCTGGAATGGATTCACACACTCAATACAGAAGGTCATACTGAGCATGCTCCTACACTTAGAGAAATGAAGCCCATGTCTGACAACACAGTGGACTAATACATATCTGTCAGTCGCAGATGTCTGTGCACACACACCACATTGTACACCATTCATGCTTTGCACACACACATTGGATGGGAATACTCATACATATCCAAGGACAACACACTATAATATGTCAAACATGGTTTATTATCAAAATTTTGAACCGTACTCCGTCGACTGTACTATCGTCGAACACAGAAGTTCAAAAACGGTAATATTGATGTAAAAAAAACAATCTAGGAATGGGTTTTAACATGGGTCGAGGTAGGGGAGATGTTTGTAGTTTGGAATAATACTGAACACCTACCTCGACCCATGTTAAAACCCGTTCCTAGATTGTTTTTTTGACATCAATATTACTGTTTTCGAACTTCTGTGTTCGACAATAGTACAGTCGACGAAGTACGGTTCGAAATTTTGATAGTAAACCATCAAACATACATACACAGAGATGTGGGGAAGAGAGAGACACACAGTGACAGAGAGATTTCCATCATGAGGCCTGTCCTACCTACCACACACCCAATTGGCCAATATCACATGATGTGCTGATGTCAATAACTGTAGACATTGCTTTTGGTAGCACTCAGCCTTATAGTGTCTGTGGTGCTTGTGATAACTGTGTAACACGATAGTACAAATCAGCAAAGTTGTGTGTGACTGAGTGTGTGTGTGTGTGTGTGTGTGTGTGTGTGTGTGTGTGTGTGTGTGTGTGTGTGTGTTTCCAGAGGAATGCTTTATGGCACGTTCACACACACTGCACTTCCCATTGCCCATTGTCAGTCACCTTGAAATAACCCTCTGGCCAAATCTTATCCCTGTAAGCTGTATGGTGCTTGTGATCTGTGTGTAATACTGTACCATTGAAAGCTAGTTAGGTAGGAGTTCTAATCCCAACTATGGCAACTGTGAAACTCTGTGTGTGGAGATGAATGATTTTGAGGCCATTCACAGTCACTACACCACCCATTGCCCTACTTTAGCATGCCTGCTGATGTCAGTCATGTTGAAATAACTCTCTGGACAAGTGCCAGCCCCATAAGCTCCGTGGCACTTGCGATAGTTGTGTAGTGCTACAGTAGAGCATACTATTTAGGTTGGAGTTCTAATCCCAGACATGGCAACTGTGAAACTGTATGTGTTTGTGTGAGAGAGTGTGTGAGTTTCTTTGATGATACCTGATTTTATGGACACTGACACTTACTACTCTCCCCTTACCCCTCCATTAGCACTGCTGCTGATGTTAGTTACCTTCAAATATACCTGTGGAAAACTCTCCAACATATGAGCTCTGTGTCGCTTGTGATAACTGCTTAATATTATAGTGTAGCATGCTAGTTATGTCAGAGTTCTAATCCCAGACATGGGAACTGTAAAACTGAGTGTGTGTGTATGTGTGTGTGTGTGTGTGTGTGTGTGTGTGTGTGTGTGTGTGTGTGTGTTGTTCATGATACTTGATTTTATAGACATTGACACTTACTACTCTCCCCTTACCCCTTCTTTAGCACTGCTGCTGATGTTAGTCACCTTTAAAGATACCTTGGCAGAGCTCTCCAACATGTAAGCTCCATGGCGTGTGCCATAAATGTGGAACAATGTAGTAGCAGTAACTGCATAGGCATGGGTTTAAATCTCATCTGTGGCAAGTGTTTGTGTGTGTACATATGTATGTCTGTACCTCAAAGGTTTTGATCCCATTTACACCCGGTACACTATAGTAGCAATACATAGCTAGGTAGGGGCTTGAATATCACTACTGGCAAGTGTGTGTGTGTGCGTGTGTGTGTTTGTGTGTGTGTGTCTGTCATCAGTATCCTGTGTGAAAGTTGCTGTAACTATGTAATAACAGGATCCATTGTGGGGTGAGTTTTGCTAAATGATTATGTTGAGGACCTAGTATATGTCACAATGTCCACCTTACAAGGACAGCAGATGACAAACACTAGAGAGATTGGTGTAGACAATCCATAGCCCTACATGTGACATTATGGATTGGTGAACACTATAGGCAACCCTTATATTACTCAGAGAACACTCTCCACCCACATCTCATACACAAACACACTTGGCTAGGCAACAACCACTATTTTGGTAGTTCCATGCATATTGCCTCACAGATAGTAACCACAGTGTCATTGCAGTGGATTACATGCTTGTTGACCACAACAGTGCCACTGACATCAGAAAGTACTTTGATGTGTTACATCTCCTGACTGTGTGTTATCCAGCAAATAAAAGGACATGGCACCCTGTTCCATCCCCTCAGTAGGCAAATAAATGTGTACAGTGACCCTTTTGCTATGTTCTCTACTGGACGCCTGCAACAACTGTAGAGTCTGCAAACGTAACCCACAAAGGGAATACCATGCCTTATACACATGCCCTGTATGGACAGATGCCACTAACTCCACTCAATACCCGTATCATGCTGTCAATGTAGGTGCAAACACGACCTCAGTTACATAGCCAAGTCTCACGAAATGAGGTCAGGAATGCTACATCAGAAGATAATGATCTGTCCACACAACATGCCCCAGAGACCTCAAGTACACTTCTACATGTCAAAGAACATGCGTGTGGGACATGTGCACAACCCAGACACTGTCTATGTTATGGAATATAGATCACATACATGGAAAGCAGTGCACATCACTGGCCACCCACAATAGTAACCCAGATGAGTTGATGTTGAATATAATACCCACTCCTGAGGACCACTCCAGGGACTACACCCTTGAGCCACACTGGGGACTATTGTCATGTGGCCTCATGCCAAGGTATTCCATTCGCCTAACCTTGTACAGCCTTCAAGCCCATTCACCTACTACACACATGTGAAGCAATGAACCTATGGATCTCAGTACTGGCAAGTGTGTGTGTGTGTGTGTGTGTGTGTGTGTGTGTGTGTGTGTGTGTGTGTGTGGAGATGAATGATTTTCAAGCCATTCACACTCACTACACCTCCCACTGCCCTACTTTAGCATGCCTGCTGATGTCAGTAACCTTGAAATAACCCTTCGGCCATGTTTCAGCCCTATAAGCTCTGTGGCACTTCCGATAACTGCATAATAGTGTAGTGTAGCAAACTAGTTGGTTAGGAATTCTAATCCTAATCCTGCCAACTGTGATAATGTGTGTGTTTCTGTGAGAAAGTGTGTGTGTGTCTTTGTTGACACTTGATTTTGTGGACATTCACACTTACTACACTTCCCTTACCCCTCCTTTAGCACTGCTGCTCATGTCACTCACCTTCAAAGAAATCTTTGGACAGCTCTCCAACATGTAAGCTCCCTGGTGTGTGCAATAAATGTGTAACACTGTAGTAGCAATACATAATCGGGTAGGGGTTTAAAACTCAGTACTGGTAAGTGTGTGTCATCAGTATCCTGTGTGGGTGTTGGGGTGATTGGGTAATGACCAGGATCCATTCCAGTGTGGGTTTTGCTACATCATTATATTGAGAACCTATATGTCCCAATGCCCACATTACAAGGCCAACAGTTTTCAAACACTGTAGAGGTTGTTTTAGACAATCCACAGCCATAAATGTGTACAGCTATGTGCAAATACTATGTGACCGTATGGATTAGTAAATAATATAGGCAACCATTATAATACCCAGATACCACTCTCCACCCACGGATCATACACAAACACGCTTGGCTCTTACTCCCTTCCTTTCTAACTTTCTCTGTCTCTCTCTCTCTCTCTCTGTCTTTCTGTCTCTCTCTCTCCCCCCCTCTCTGGTGGATGTGGAAAAGTACATCTGTTTTGCACAGGCAGCAGCGTGACTTTAGTAGGTAATGCTCATGATCAGCTGATGGCCTGTACATGAATTGGAGTCCCCCACTTGCTAATTGCATGTGGAACAGCTGTGGTATCTTTCCTATAGCCAATTGCATGGAAACACACTCCTATAACTAAGCACTTCATGTGGGTGTTGGCCCTTTTCCTTCACTGTGAAGGGGACTTCATGTGGGTGTCTGAGAAACAGCGTCACAGAGGGTAGTTGGAAATACCTCTTACAACATATACTGTGGAGACAAGCCAACAAACAGGAGGGGGATGTTCTAGACATGTGGACAGAATGTAAATATTGCTGTTCTACATTTGAAGTAATGTTGGTTTAACAGGGTTTGTGTGGATATGGCTGTTCTACATGATTTAAAGTCTGGCATGACAGTGTTATGTGGTTGAGGAAACTCTCACCTGTAGGGCTATTTGCAGACTGCCCAGAGTTTTGAGTCTTAGATGTGGTGTGTTACTCACACATTTCCTATTTTTAGAAATGCAGTAGCATACTCTGATGATTGCAGTCAGTATATGGTGCTATCCATGTGTTTTACTGACTTCATATCCTTCAGAAGATATATGTCACAACAAACCCTGTTACACCAGGAATTATCTGAGTTTATCACAGCAATATGTTAATATTGGCCCTGTGTTTGTGCCTCTGTCCCCCAAGTCTGTCACCCTTTGTCCATATGTTATGAAGTAAGAGGTGCATCTGTACAGTATATCATTATTTACTGACATCATTCCTGATAATAAGCCAGTGATATATCAGACTGCTTGACATGTTATGTATAGTAGGCTTTATATTTGAGGACAAAGCCTGGACATTCTGTTGTAGTCTGTACAGTAGTGAGTTCTGTGTACTTATGGTGATTGTTGACAGAGTGTCAGTATTGTGTAGCAGTGTACTGTGAATATGTCACTTGGCCTGTGTTCAGACTGTGGTAGATGTCAGTGTTCTTGGTCCTGTTTGATCTGAGGCTGCATGCTGCTCCAGTTTCTGGTACTCTATCAGCGTATATGTTTGTAGAGCCAGACTGAGACATGTCCCATACCACAGTCAGGCATTAGACTACACTGTGAATTTGGCCAATATATAAAGGGTTAGTGTGTGAGTGGCAAATATGAGGATGGTTTTGTTCACACAGTCCATATACTGTACTATTAATTAGGCTTATCATAATGTGACAGTGACTGTGTTGAGATTGGTTGTGGGTATGCACTTTCACACTGGTGTCTATTACTCTGTGCAGTTGCATGCCTATAGTGCCTGCTATATTTGCAAGTACATATGTATTCTCCCATAGGAAACTTAGTGTTGTGGCAATCTGCCTGTAGTTTACACAGTGCTTTGTGACATGCCTAGCATCTCAATATATTTACATAGTGTGATGTTATAGATTCATAGATTCTTACTAAGCTAACTGCCCTTGCGAGCCATTTTAAGCTTAGCCAATTATCCGTTGTGAGACTCAAACCCTGCACCTTGTGTTTGTAAGGCAAACACCTTAACCATTAGGCCACCCTCCCAACCCTGTCCAGATGTCCAGATATTTGTCAGATGTACTGTTGCCTGGCCACCATATGTGTTGTGTATTTCTGAAAAAGCAGTGGGATGTTATGAAGATGTATGGCACTAACTAGTGGGGAGTATGTGGGCTTGGGACCTCTGCTCCTCTGGTTAATATGTGTTAAGACAAATGGAGGGTGTGAATGCATCAACTGTGTGAGCTTATCTATTCCAGTATTTGTGTGATATCCCCATTTTCATGGCTATAAATATCCCCTTTGTCAAGCTTGGTCCACATATTTTGCACAAAGGAGTTCTGTGTATACCTCTGGACTGACCAGATTGTTTCAGACTCTCTACATTTATTGGTCATATTTCTGCTGCATTCCACAGGATCATTACTGTGATTTGTGTGGTACTTCATTATGATGATTTTATGATGTCTGTCAGTAACTGATGGCATACATGTCAGTATCAGAAGTGACTTCCTACACAGCATGTCTATTGACACAACCCCTATTACTGTAGCAACATTCTACATTTATACTTGCAATACTTACATTACATTCCCTTGCACTAAGACGTTGTGACTTATGGTGCTGAGGTTTGACTCCACTACATGCTATGGGCATATGTTATATATACATACATACATATATATATATATATATATATATATATATATATATATATATATATATATATATATATATATATATATATATATATATATCCATATCCTTATGTGTAAACATGAGTGTTGTATATACCTTCCCAGATGTATCCCACCATATTTATCTGATATGTGTATATTTAGATATAAAAACATGGCTGATTCAACACTATTTTCACTTACAGGTACTAACAATTGTAGTAGTCAAAGCAGTTGTTCACTACTATTCAGTATGTCTACTGAATGATATATTTGAAGAAACAACAGCCATTCTCACAGCTCAGATGGCTTAGTAGTTAACTGCTGTAACTATAGTATACAGGGTCCTGGGTTCAAGACCTGCAAGGGCTGTTTATTTTGTTGCTAGGCAGAACAAGGACTGTTGGGCACAGAGCTGTTAAGGCAGTATTGAGCAGCTTTAAGTGGGTTTGCATGGGTTTGGGTGATGGTAAGGGGTGCTAACGTATGGTTAAACAAATAGGCTCTTACACTGTGTAGGCTTCACTTACCAGTGCATAAATGTGCTTAGCATTTACATTTAAGCAATGCATATATCTGCTAAGCATTGCTCAGCCCTGGTAACCAGTGATTACATTCCATTCTGATAAAATAGCAGGGTAATGACAGCTTTAATAAGTGTATTTAATTCCATGTACATAACAGGCTTCTATGTGCTTTCATTACAGTAGCAAGAGGTGTGAGTATACTGTATGGGACACCTGAGTATACATGGCTAGTTAAACAATCTTTTCTCTTTGTATGTGTTTCATACATAGGCAGTATCCCAGGTTATATGCAGTCACACTTGCATGTATCGTATCATTATGCTACTACTTTTAACAGTGCTTTTCCAAGTAAGAGTAGATTGCAGATTGTAGTACCGGAACCATACACCCCTGCATGCAAAGCTGGACTCTGATTACTGACTATCATGTTCTTGGTGTGTGAGCTGTATGTTATTAAATATCTCCTATTGGATATTGATCTGATATGTGGATATTAACTGTAGACTACTATGTGTTTCGGATGGGTCTATATTATATTCTCAAAAGTCGACAATATCGAAGCTGATATTGTCGACACAAGAATAGTGAACGTGCACAACATCGAACGTGTAAATGGAAATCTCCGTAAGGGGAGATTTCTGTTTAATGCAATGTAGTGTGGTCTCTGAGTTGGTATATTTAAGTAGTGGGGGGCATGGAGGGTGCAGGGGAGGCTTGCCCCCCTGCTTAAACCCGTTAGGGTACTTTTTTCTTTTTTGTTGTTTTTATAAGTTTGATGTTTGAAGACATCGACCATATGGTGTCGACCATATGGTGTTCGATGTTTTCAATGGTCAATCTTATAATATAGACCCATTTTGGACATGCCATTGAGGGCTCCTTTCATGTAGTAATGGCATACCTATCAGTGTCAGACTTCTGTCTGTCAAAACATTCATCATAATGCATAACCTGTTGCCTAGCTAATTTCTGTCTGTCCTCTGTACAGATGTCCCCATGTCAGGTATCCATCTTGGCTGCTTACAGACAATCTATGATTGACTGACACTGACATGTCTGACCAGCTGTGTTATGAATGCCACAGCTAGGAAACCCCGCCCTGTATGCACCACATACCATGGATACGTTAGTCAGACTACCACAGTCAACAGAACATGCTTGGGTACAGGTCTCTAACCCAAACACTGGCCATGTTATGTAATATATGTTGCATACATGTTAATTGGAGCACCTCACTGGCCCTCTGCAAGAGAAAACCAGATGATTGGATGTTGAATTTAACTGTCACCCTGGGGATCACTCAAGTGCCATTGGTTGATAGATGGCCTGCTGACAAATGTCAGGTAGCATGATACCAGTGTACCCACATGCCCTACTCTTCTCATTTCTCCATGGACATTAGCCTGGTACACACCTAGGGACACCTGCACCTATGGACCCCAGTGCTGACAAATGTGTCAGTTTGCATTACTGAGAATAACAGTGTCTGTGTGTTTGTAAACTTGTAGTTGACAATACTCTGAGGGCCTTCTCACCCACTACACCCCCCATTGCCATACCTAGAAATGGCTGCTGCTGTAATTGATGTTAAATGTAGCTTGTTACACTTTTCACCCTATAGGCAACCTGGAGTTTGCAGTACCAGCATAACACTGTTCTACAAATGGGCAGATAGATGTAAGTTACCCTCTGAGTCCTGGCAAGTTTGTGTATGTGTGTGAGTGTGCATATTTGTACGAGACAGCATTCTGAGGCCACATTCTCCAAATACAATAAACCTTGCCATACATTATAAGGGATAGTGATGTTGCTGACATTAGGAGAGCCATGACAATCCCTCACCCTACTATCCCTGTGGCATGTGCAATAAATGCATATCCCTGTAGTAGCACTGATTAGATAGACAAGGGGTTGTATTGCAGTCTTGGTCAATGTGTGATTGTGAGTATGTCAGAGCATTATCATGGGTTTCAGTGAGTACAATATCCAATGTGGGGTGTGGGTGCTAGGGATACTGTCTTTACACCATGGTACCCTCTAGTACATGTCCCAAGGCCTACTGTATGAGGACCACTGTCACCATCAACCATACAGGTAACTGATTACACTATCCAGCCCAATGATGCATGTGATGTGTGCAAAATATCTGTAACAGAATGGACTCACTGACAAGGTAGTTAGCATTGCTAAACACAAGTCTGTCAAATTGCACTGCTAAACACAAGTCTGTCAAATGTGTCTATGACTGTATGTGTTTGTCAATGTGTATATGACAGTATGTCATAATATTTATTGTTCATTAACACCCAGTGCATCCCCCATTGCCATACTGTACAAGGCCTGGTGATGTTCTTCACTTAACAGGAAACTCGGGACACACCTCACCCTAAAAACTCTGTGGTGTGTGCAATTAAAGCCAAACACATTAGTAGCAATAAGTACCTAGGTAGGGGTTCTACTCTCAGTGTTGCCAAGTAAGTATGTGTGTATGTGAAGGGATCTATTTCTGTTTGCACAAAATATATGTCCTAGGAGATCATTTGTCTGAGAACTAACTGGCTAAGGGTAACATTTCAAAGCAATCATCTTGTGGAAATACATTCAAGCAAAACTAGTAGTGGATGTGTAAATGCCCTCTTCCCCACTGTACAGCTGTACAGCGATACAGGAGTTGGTATATATACATGTGTGTGATTGATGTGGCCACAGCCACCCACATTGGGGTTATTGTTGTGGGTATCCCCCCGCTTAGCATGCTTTTATACTGTACAGTTTATGTTAACAGGTTAAGTAGTTGGTAATCACACTATGTGTGGTTCTATGCAACCCCACACCCTCCAAAGCGGGGGGCTGTGCCACCCACACCAGCACACCTATGTTTACCAACTCCAGGATTGCACTACATTGGAGAAGAGGACATATACCCTGCCAGTACCATTGTCAATAACATTAAACTGGCAAACTGAATATTTCCTGATGTGATGTTTTGGCAATTTAGTCTGGTGTTAATTACATATGCCAAAATGAGTTCACTGCAAAATGAAGTGCATCCATGTGAACAGTATTCTCTGTGTATTACATCAACACCAAAGCCTGTGTGTGTGTCTGTGTGTGTGTGTGTGTGTGTGTGTGTGTGTGTGTGTGTGTGTGTGTGTGTGTGTGTGTTATTCACAGACATTTGGTGTGTGCCACCAAGTACACTTACAATTGTCCACTGTAGAAGAGCTGCTGACATCAGCCACCATGCACTCATTCGTATACACCCCGCACTTGTTCCTATAAGCATTTTGTATAAGTTAAGCACTTTTTAACTAAAAAAGCACTACATCCTCCTAAAATCCCCTTGAGTACCCTATCCCCTATAGGTCCTTTCTGATTCAGTTACATAGCAGTTCCTTATACTATTCTGGCATGTTGAAGGGACAGTTGCTGACTTCCTCTCCAGTTCAGCTGGTGAATCTGGGAATCTTGAAGCAATGTTACAACTGCCTCATGTACACAGACAACCCTCTCCTCCCAACAAATACAAATATATGTGAGAGATGCAACCATATAGCCAAACTGGAGGCTGAGCTCTCTCGACTCAGTACTGGCATAACCAGTCAGGAGGAGAAGGTAACCACACACACCACAAATCCAGTCTCACATAGACCTGCTACAACTGCAAACCAAACACATAAACACACAAAAATATACTCGGACTCTCTTAATAAAAATCTGCCAAAGCAACAGAGACCTCCAAAGCAGACATCCAAACAACCACTACCTCAAAACAAAACACATGCAAGGCAAGGCTCAAATTCTAAACCTACCACCCTAGAACACCAAAAAGGAAAAAAACTAAGGGTAATGCTGCTCAATGCCAGAAGTCTCACTCTCAAGATGCACGCACTCGAGGCCCTTCTCAATATGGAGAACATCGATGTCTGTGCTGTGACAGAAACCTGGTTCAAGGCTCCTGAGAGCACCCCAGCACTAACAGGTTTCACCTCATATCATGTTCGGCCCCAAAATCCGGACAACACCAAGAAGGAGGGGTGTCCATATTCATAAAGGACACCCACACCTCAAGGTTGGTGGCAACGCACGATGCATCGGAGACCATCCAGGTGCAATTAACCATAGGCAAGACTGCTCTGCAATTTGTAGCATGTTACAGGCCACCCTCTCGAACTCAGGAACCTCACATGGCCTTCCTGAAAACATTGGAGGATAAATGTATCTCCAAACACCATCATACTAGGTGACTTCAACTACCCTAATATAGACTGGGAACACTACTCAAGCCCGAACACTCTAACCCAAAGATTCCTGGAGTTCATAAACTCAAATGCCATGGAACAACTAGTCACCATCCCACAAGAGAAGAAAACATACTTGATCTCATCATCACGAACATGGGATCAAAATGTTCAACACCGGAAGTATACCCCTCACTGGTGAGATCAGATCATAAACTAATCTCGCTGGAGGTCCTCATCCGCCCACCTGAAACAAAAAGACCACAGTGAAAAACTTCTCAAAAGCCGATTTCACACTTCTAAAAACTAGTGTGGTCTCCTTTAAGGCCCCTGAGCCAGTGGTAAACATTACTCAAACCGCTGAATCACTTACAAATGCCTTCTACTAGCACCTACAGGACTGCATGGATCAGGCAATCCCAAACAAAACTAAGACTCTCTGTACCAAAGGCAAGCATCCAGTCTGGTGGACCCCAGCCATAAACAAGCTCTACAACAAAGGAGGAAGCTACTACAAGATAGAGCAAAATCCTTGAAAGGTAAGACACCTTTGATCATTATAAGTACAAAACTAAGAGCTCTCATAAAATCATCCAAGGCAAATCTTGAGAGAAAACTCGCCAAGGACTCTAAAGACAATCATAAGGCCTTCTTTAGCTATGTTAGAAACCTAGGAGGAAACTCCCAGATATGCTCAGAATTACTTCAAAATGATGTGAAAATTACTGAACCTACACACATTGCTAACATACTGGCTGACAGGTTCAGTGCAAACTTCTCCCCTCCCCCAAAGGAGAGATATCTATTCCAGAGGATTGTAGCCCCCAAACATCTCCAATGCCCAGGTGAGAACTGCCCTCACTAAAGCAAAAACACAGCATCCATGGGACGATGGTGTCCCCGGCTGTGTGCTTCATGAACTCAACGAGGAATTAAACCCACAGTTAGGACAGCTGTTTAATCTTAGCCTCACCTCAGGATACGTACCCAAGGAGTGGCCGGCGACTGTGGTCCCACTTCATAAGGCGGTGCCTCCACAGACCCTGGAAATTACCGCCCATTAGCTTGACAAGCCTTATCTGCAAAGCCATGGAGAGGATCATAATGGAACTCATAAATAAAGACATAGGAACTTGCAGACTTTGGATCCAACCCAGTTTGGCTTTGTCAAAGGCAGATCCTGCCTCTTAAACTTGGTTGACTTTTTCGAGACAGTCACCAAGGCCATTGATGAGGAAAAGCAGTCCATACAGCCTACCTCGACCTGGCAAAGGCCTTCGACACAATACCCCACTCAGGTATCATCGAAAACTCATCAGCTTGAATGTAAACCCATACATCACAAGATGGGTTGCAAACTGGCTAAGTGACAGAACCCACAGGGTCAGAGTTGCTGGAGCCATGTCAGACTCAAAGCCTGTCACAAGTGGTGTCCCACAGGGCTCAGTCCTGGGTCCACTCTTGTTCGGCATCTACTTTTCTGAAGTACAAGCAAACACAGGAGGGTTATGGCTGACAAAGTTTGCAGATGACTGCAAACTGGGCGCCATAGTCGAAAACACATCTGACACAGATATCCTCCAGAAGGGCCTCACAGAAATGGATAACTGGTGCCAGAGCCATGGCCTGAAGTTAAACGCCAAAAATGCATAGTCATACCCTTGGGAAAAACAAGGTTACCCTAGCTACCATATAGGTGGCAATCCACTGAGCACAGAAAAAGTCATCAGGGATCTGGGGACCCAAGTTGACAGTAGCCTTTCGTTTGACACTCATGTTGCTAAAGTAGTTAGGAAAACCTTCTATATCGCCCACCTGATCATGAAGGGATTCACATCTAGATCAAGGGAGGTCATCGTCTCCCTGTACTCATCACTCATTAGACCTATGATTGAGTACAATGCCCTGTTCGGAATGTATCTGACCAGGCACCTGCTGCAGCTTGAAAGGCCCCAAAAGTTCCTCACCAAAAGGATAAAGGGTCTCAAAAATATGTCTTATGCTGCCCGACTGAAAGAACTCCAGCTCTATTCAGTCTCATACCGCTTGCTCAGAGGTGACCTGTGCCTGACATATAAGGCCATGTCAAACCCAGATTTGATGAATATGCTTCAACTCAAAAAATCTAGATCCCTCAGAACCACAAGGCGGAGACTTAAACCTTGACATGGTTATAAATAGAACGTGCTGGAGGGACAGATTCATCACCCAGAGACTCCCTATGCTGTGGAACAAAATCCCGGTACATGTGAGGCAGAGCACCTCGCTGGCCTTGTTCAAGAGGAATCTTGACCAATGGATGGGAGATCGCAGATATACCCCAGGGATTACTTCAGTGTCACTGCTTGACAGAGGCACAGAAAAATGATAGGCATAGTTTTTATTCAAACTAAAGGGGTGGCGAAAGCCACATAACTATGGGCTAGGCTTATAAATGCCCTTGGGCAGATAGCCTAGTATGAACCTATGAACCTATGAACCTATGAACACATAGTTCACAAAGTCAGTGTGCCAAACAGTCACAGCCCTTAAGGCTAAACAACATACCTGATACACTTGTAATAGGTGACTCTATAGTCAGACACACTGACGTCCCGCTCAATAGGCTGAACAAGGAAAAGGTCACAGTAAGCTGCCTGTCAGGTGCTAGAATCCGCTACATAACACAAGCACACAGGTCACTCCAAAGCAGGTACAAATATGACTCAGTCATTGTCCATGCTGGTGTGAATGACTTGAGATGTACCTCCCTGGACTACATGAAAAGAGACATAGAGGAGCTCTCTGATTATGTAGCCCAGGCTGGTATGACCCTGACCTTAAGCAGCATCTTACCCTCACCAAGAATGATGCCACAGTACAAAGACAAAATGATCAATTTTAACAATTGGCTTAAGTATTGGTGTCATTCTAAGGGGATCCAATGTCTGTCTGCTTGGGATGACATGCTCGACAAGCCATGCTGCTTCGCAAGGGACGGCTTGCACCTGTCATCCCTGGGCTTTCAGATATTGGCAAAGGCTCTTGCCACCCCCATAGTGCCTTTTTTAGGCAAGGCTCAAAAAACAAACCCACCTCCCTAAAAAATACAAGTAGAAAGAAACTAAGGGTAATGCTGCTCAACGCCAGAAGTCTAAACCTCAAGATGCACGCTCTCGAAGCCCTCCTCAGTATGGAGAACATCGATGTCTGTGCAGTGACAGAAACCTGGTTCAAGGCTCCCGAGAGCACCCCAGCACTACCGGGTTATACCTCATATCATGCTTTTTGGCCCCAGAACTTGGACCGAACCACAAAAGGAGGGGGAGTATCCATATTCATCAAGGATACCCACACCTCCAGGTTAGTGGCAATGCACGAAGCATCGGAGACCATCCATGTGCAACTAACAGTGGGCAAAACTGCCCTCCAGTTTGTAGCATGCTACAGACCACCCTATCCAACACTGGAACCCCACTCGGCCTTCCTAAAGACACTGGAGAATATGAAGGTCTCTCCAAACACCATCATATTGGGGGACTTCAGCTACCCAAACATAGACTGGGAGCATTACTCAAGCCCCAACACCCTAGCCCAAAGGTTCCTAGAATTCATAAACTCAAATGCTATGGAACAACTAGTCACCTCTCTCACAAGAGGGGAAAACATATTAGACCTGATCATCACAAACATGGGGACACAATGTTCCATACCAGAAGTATACCCCTCATTGGTAAGATCGGAGCATAAATTAATCTCCCTGGAAATCCACATCCCGCCCCCACCCCCAGCACAGAAGACCACAGTGAAGAACTTCTCAAAAGCTGACTTCACACTTCTTAAGATCGAAGTGGAATCCTTCAAGGCCCCCGGGCCAGTGGAAACCACAGCCCACTCTGCTGAATCCTTTATAAACGCATTCTATGGACACCTACAGGAATGCATGGATCATGCAATCCCAAATAAAACCAAGACCCATTCTCCCAAAGGCAGGTGTCCTGTCTGGTGGACCCCAGCCATTAATAAGCTATACAACAGAAGAAGGAAGCTACTACATGATAGAGCAAAATCCCTAAAAGGGAAGGCATCTCTGATCAGTACTAGCAAAAAACTACGAACACTCATAAAATCACCCAAGGCCAACTTTGAGAGAAAAATTGCACAAGACACTAAAGATAATCACAAGGCTTTCTTTAGTTATGTTAGAAACCTGGATGGAAACTCCCAGATGTGCTCAGAGTTACTCCAAAATGACAAAAAATACACTGAACCCACAGACATTGCCAACATACTAGCAGACAGGTTCAGTGCAAATTTCTCCCTCCTCCCCCAAAAGGACAAATATCTATCCCAGCAGAGTGTTGCCTCCCTGACATCTCAGATGCCCAGGTGAGAGCCACCCTCTCCAAAGCTAAAAACACAGCATCAATGGGACCAGACGGTGTCCTGGGTTGCATGCTACATGAACTCCAAGAAGAGCTAAACCCACACATAAGGCTGCTGTTTAATCTCAGCCTTACTACAGGATATGTACCCAAAGATTGGCGTACAGCAACAGTGGTCCCACTCCACAAAGGAGGTGCTTCTACGGACCCTGGAAACTACCACCCCATAAGCTTGATGAGCCTGGTCTGCAAAGCTATGGAGTGGATCATTATGGAACTCATAAACAAAGACAGTGGGGACCTACAGACATTGGATCCTACCCAATTCGGCTTTGTTAAGGGCAGATTCTGCCTCTTGAACCTGGTCAACTTCTTTGAAACAGTCACCAAGGCCATTGATGAGGGTAAGGTAGTTCACACAGCCTACCTTGACCTTGCAAAAGCCTTCGACACAATACCCCACTCGGGCATCATAGACAAGCTCTCCAGCTTAAATATAAACCCTTATGTCATAAGATGGGTTGCAAACTGGCTCAAGGACAGAACCCACAAGGTCAGAATTGCTGGAGCCATGTCAGACTCTAAACCAGTCACAAGTGGCATCCCACAGGGCTCGGTCCTGGGACCTCTCTTGTTCGGTATTTAGTTTTCTGAGGTACAGGCTAACATGGGAGGATTGTGGCTGACCAAGTTCGCAGATGACTGCAAACTGGGCACCATAATTGATTCTCCAGTGGACACAAACATTCTTCAAAAGGGTCTCATAGAAATGGAAAACTGGTGCCAGAGCCATGGCCTTAAACTAAACACCAAAAAGTGTATAGTCATAACCTTTGGGAAAAACAAAGTGCCCACAAATTACCACATAGGTGGTAATCCATTAAGTATGGAAGAAGTAATTAGGGACCTAGGGACCCAAGTTGACAGTAACCTCTCGTTTGACACTCACATTGCCAAAGTGGTTAGAAAGACCTTCTATATTGCCCACCTTATCATGAAGGGATTCACATCTAGATCGGGAGAGGACATTGTGCCCCATTACTCTTCCCTCATCAGGCCCATAATTGAGTACAATGCCCCATTTGGGATGTATCTTACCCGACACCTGCAGCAACTGGAAAGACCCCAAAAGTACCTCACCAAGAGGATCAAGGGACTCAAACATATGCCATATGCTGCCCGGCTAAAGAAACTCCAGCTTTACTCAGTAGCATACCGCCTACTCAGAGGCGATCTATGCCTGACGTACAAGGCCACGTTCAACCCAGAATTAATGGACATGCTCCACCTCAGAAAATCCAAATCCACCAGAGATTTGAACCTCAGCACAGAAATAAATAGGACATGCTGGAGGGACAGATTCATAACCTAGAGGCTCCCTTCACTCTGGAATAAAATCCCAGTCCATGTTAGGCAGAGCACCTCACTGACTCTCTTCAAGAGAAATATTGACGAGTGGATGGGAGATCGTAGGTTTACCCTGGGGGTCACTTCTGTGTCACTGCTAGACAGAGGTACAGTAAACTAAACCTTAAAATGGGCACAGTATACTCATTCCAAGGGGTGGCGAAAGCCAAACACACTCTAGCTAGGCTTATAAATGCCCTAGGGTAGATAGCCTAGTATAACCTATGAACCTATGAACCTATGAACCCCTCAGACCTATCAGCCATGTGGTACATGCAGTAACTGTTATACAGACCTGTTACCTGTGTTCATCTGTACCAGGGATATGACACAGTCAATGTGTCACCACAGTCCTATACCCCCTTGTAGGACAGAACAGCAGACCAACATCCTGCTGACACATAGACACCTAGAGCACAAACAAAATACATTATGGAGACCACAATTAGTCAGTGTTAATAACAGCTATAATGCATCATGACTGGACAGCTACACACCCTGACATGAAAGCATTAATCATTCCAGCTGAAAACACATTAAACAGCATTACATTGCTAAACCTTAGGACATTCAGCTTGTGCATCAGGACCATATTAACATGTCCCTGCATTGATGGTATGGATGACAGGGATGTGGCATAGGTATCATCATATGCATAGAATGTGTTGCGGGTTTGCCATTGGCCTAGGCTGAGCCATTTGGTTGACATCATGTGTGTGGGTTAGGGGGTTCTTTATTAAATGGGCTGTGCAGATGTGGTATGTGTAGGTATGGAGGTTCCATAGCTGTGTTGGTGAATTGTGTGTGCATGTATGCCCACATGTTTACCATGTGGCTGCCCTATACAGGGGTTTGTTGGACAGCTGCAGACCGTACATGGCAGGGTGTACAGTTCACTGTCTCCAGCCACAGACATGAGAACTGAACCTGCCAGGGGTTTCATGGGCACTACCAGGCAGAGGCCCAGATATGGTACTTTCCCCTGATGATGACAATTGTCCACTGGATCTGTGTCCCTGTTGGGACCATCCAGGACCATGTGCACATGGCCTGCTGCATTGTAGTGTGGACAGCACCCCCCTGCAGTGCTGGTACTGCCACTACGGGAGCGGCCGTGAGTTGTTTCACGTCCACGTAGACCTCCACCTTTTGGTGCTGCTGACCTACATCCACGTGGCACAGCCCTACTCCCACCACATGCTCTACCACAGACACCACACTGTCGAGGATTCCCACCATCTCACTCAATTGTCTATCCAGGACCCCTGCAAAATAATGGTGGGCACCTGCAAAATCACAGATGTCAAGTACAGCAGAATGAGTAGCCCTCCAGAGCCTCAAACTCTGTCTTGTGTAATGTTCCATACATACATGTGCCTCCATGACGGCCTGAAACATACATTTGGTGACACCTGCTGTGGCACTTTTGCCAGGGGCATGATGGCCAGCAGCCCTCCTAAGATCAACCCTGTACATCTTCCTGTGTGGTACCTTGCTGGTCATCTGGATATGGCTGTTGTGTACAGACACACTTGCCATAGTCCCCACACTGTCCTGTCCCATGCCACCACCCACCAAATGTCCCTCATCTATGGCCACTGCTGATGGTGTATGTATGGGCATTGAGATTGTGTGCGAGGATGGGCTGGATAAAAGTGGGATGTCAACCGATGGCACAGATTCAGCCCCTGACAACCCTGCCTGTGCCTCACCATGCCTATCATCATTGCCAGAGTCTGTACGGACACTAACATCAGTTTGCCTGCAGGAGGGACGCTGACCTACCTCGCCATCTGTGGGGGGCAAAGAAAAAATGTAATTTAAGACCTGTACATTATGGTTTACCTCTACACACACTCACACACACACACACACACACACACACACACACACACACACACACACACTTACAGGTGAGGTGGTAAAAATATATTACACAGACCTCTCATTACCCAACAGTCAACATGCATGACATATGAGACTCAACAGCATGCACTGTAGCCATACTCAGTCCTTGTTACCAACATTATACATCTCTGTGATGCATGAGTTGTGTTAGTAGGTGATGCCCCTTATCCTGAAACACACTGCACCCATATACACAGTATTGCTGGCCCCTGTACAGCACACTGGCATGTACTGTGCACTATACCTCATGAGTACACACCATTGCTGAATGTGTATATGCGTGTGGCAGTTATGTTTGCTCTGTTGCTCACAGCCCCTATGTGTTTGTCTGACACATACCTGGGATGATATGAGGACTGATGTCAGTAGTTAGTGCCCAACCTCTGATTTGCAGATCTCATCATCAGCAGTGCATGTATGAGCAATAAAATCTGATTACACTGACAACCTTCAAAGCTTAATGTGGATATGAGGAGTGTACACACCCTTGTTGACATGCCATTCTCTTCCATGATATGCAATGGGGCCACAGTACTGCATATGTTAACATTACACACACCTGATATGTGACATATGACCTGTGCAATCCAATGCAGTATCAAACAAATGTGTTAGTTTTGCAGATGCTGAATGAGATGCATACAATATGTGGGTTGCATAAGTGTGCACATCCTTAACACAGTGGTTTGTTGCAGCACCTGTTAAGTGAATTACAGCAGTCACTATTCTTGGAAGGGGTATACTAGCATGGCCCATCTTCACTTGCCATTATTTGGTCACTGCACCCTACAAATGTCCCCCAACTCTGCCAGATTACAAGGTCAGCTCATGTACACATCCCTTGGAGGTCACACAGTGCCTTCACTATTGCTGTGGAGTCAGGGTTATGTCTGGCAAAATTCATGACCTTGACTGTGTTCAGATATAGCCATTCTTAGCGAGCTTTGGTTGTATGCTTCAGTTCATTGTTGTGTTTCAGGATGACACACCTCCCCATCCTCAGCCTTATTGTAGATGCTTGACAACTATGAGCCACACATGCATGTTATTTTGCAGTGTTCCAAATTCCAAACGCCATGTCTACCAGCCTAGTTCATGCTAATGAACAGCAAACCTAAAGGTGTACACTGGCACCAGCAAGGTAAAAATGGGGATGGTGGCCCAGAGGTAGAGTGAGGTGTTGCTTGTGCACCACATGTATCTTTATGAATACTGTCTGTAGGTTTCAGCCTTGGTCACCACCATTACACATTGCAACACATGCCTTTGGGAGACTTGATGTTATGCATATGCTACCTGTAGAGAGAGCCCTGGATGATGTTTCCTGTGGAACAACTCTTCCATCTGATTACCCTAACCCATAGGCCACACTTATGCAGATTCCAGGCAATTGTTGACACAGGTACTGCACAGGCAGTACTTGCTAGACATTCCTGCAAGTCTCTCAGTGCTGCTGCACGTTTCTGGGCAGCCTCCATGACCAGTTTGCAACGTGTGTTGTCATCTGTTTTGGATGGGCATCTGTTTATTTTCTACATTAATGTTGTCCCATACTTCATACACACATACATGACTGTCTGCACTGTTTGCCACGGTATATGCAATGGTGAGGTAAGGCTACTTTTCCCTCTCCTGAGTGCTACCTTTTGGATATGGGATCCATTTCATGGTTTGTAAGATGTGTGCAAGCCACGGCTGCCTCCGTTGCAGGTGAGTGGGCAAATGTCATGAACATACTTTTTGGACAGCAGACCATTACCTGGTGTGACATTGAGGCCCTGTACTTGATGGAAGGTGTACACTCAAGAAGAGTTAATGCTGTCAGTACCTCACAAGCTGCTTCCACAATATGTTATTTGGAGTGTGTGCACACATATGCTTCCAGTGTTTGTTAAGTTATGTATTCCCCATATTTGTTGTCCTAACATAGGATTCCATATTACACATTCATTGCTCATGTTAGGATCAGATTACAGGTTGTAAAAGGTGTGGAATGTGGTATTGGGATTTGCCGTCATTTAGATTAGGAACAGTTGCTCTTCGTCCATTGTGTGGGTGGCACCCACCTCCACAATGCTGTCTTCAGCTTGCTGGTTTGGCTGGTGGGCGGGCCAAGGCTGGCGAGGAGCTCTTCAGCATGTTTCAATAGGGGCTGGATGGCATGACCCCCACATGTGGCTAGCTGGTCCCTCCTAACCGCAGTGGCATACTGACAAGCATGGTAGATCAGATTCATGCAGCGATTCCACACCTGCTCATAATTGCAGTTGTGCAGGCTGACCTCGTTTACCCTGTGGACGAGCTCGTCCCATAGGGTGGTCCTCTCCTGCAGATCCTAGGCCCTGTGCCCAAAGAGGATGGCATGATGGACTACGAGGAACTGGATTATATCATCATTTTCCAGGGGTGTGTATGCAGGCAGGCATTCCTGGGACATTGTACCTGGAAGACATAAACAGGAAAAAAGGTCAGGGGACCTCATACAGTTGTTCACGTGCACATCAACAGCGGGTATTACTTGGAAATAATCCAGATTATACCATAACACTGTAAGCTATCCTGGTTTGTACATCTTGCATTACAACCCTGGTCCTGACCTGTCCAGTTCCTCCAATGTTGGATAGTTAATGGCATAATCCACTACACACCATTCATTTCTGTGTAGAGGGATGACAGTGGCCATCTTCCATGTGGATGGTGTGTGGATGGTGACATGAGTGTTTGATTGTAGTATGTGATGGGACAGTGTGCACATGCCTGTGTTCATGTAGGAGGCAAACTGTGATGTTCTCATGCCCCATGGAGACTTGCTGTTGTTGCCGTCAGTCGGCATTATGTCCATGCTCACCATTGATGTGGGCAGGAGTGTAGGTGATGTGCATATCCCCCTGTGCTACTGCTGTAGACACGGTGCCACTGTTCCCACCTATCCTGTCTGATGCAGGTTGCCTGTATCCATGGCATGTGTGTATGAGGTGTGCTTTATCCCCAGTACAGGTTGACTTGTGTTACTGGCTCTGAGACTGCGTACATATGTGTAGACATGGTTGCAATTGGCATTGGTGGTTTGCATATGTCTGATTTCTAGTCATAGTCAGCCTTACAGGAGGTCACCTGTGAACCTACATGCTTGCTCAGATAGAGGTGCACTTGCTTCCAAGTTGTGGTCTGCACATATGTGTCCCTGTACAGCCACTATAGCAACCTATTATGTGCTTTGTGTCTTGGTGGTGTCCACCAAGGGGGATTACTCTATTCCTGGTGGAGGATGGTTGTACAGGTAAGGTACTGCTGATTCCATATAGCTACTGTGGATATGAATTGTACACACTCCTGTTACAATGCATGGTACTTGTGGAATTGGAACATGGCCCCACAAAAGCACATGTCAACACAATTTCCACCTGTGATGTTTCCTATAGCCTGCTCATTTCAATAGGGAATATAACAACCTGTCCTGTGGAAACATATAGGTTCATAGGTGTGTACTAAACTAATGGCCCTGGAGCCTTTACAAGCCTAGCCCATAAGATTACCCTGGCATCATGCCACTTGATCTTAGTTCCCAGTGCCTCTGTCTAGTAAAGCCACTGGAGTGATCCCTGTGGTGAATTTTCTATTTCCCATCCACTCCTCAAAATTTTTCTTGAAGAGGGCCAGTGAGGTGTTCTGCTTGACATATACTGGAAGTCTATTCCATAGCATGAGCAGTCTCTGGGTTATGCACCTGTCCCTCCAGTATATGGGAAGTAATAGTCAGCACAGTAAGCCAGATGAATGTGTGTGCATACCTTTACACTGGTATGTTGTGTAAACACCTGCTGAGATGATTACAACATACATTTGTCTTGGTTTGTACCCTAACGTCATATCACATCTTCACTTGGCAATGGTTGCTCACCTTCCATGAAACAGCTTTATTTCTTTTTAAATAGAATTTTATAGGTTATGGGGCACATTTGAGGTGAGAAACGTTTTGACATGACTTCCTGTGGTCTCATTGGCATACAGCACACAGTCCTGGCATTCCAACAGGGGTGTGTACACTTTGATATCCATTGTATATGGGTGTTGATATAGCTGTTAATGGTAGGCATGGACAGTGGGTCATAACACAGTTGTACACTTCTCTGATTACTACGTGATAAGCATGCCTACTGTAGTACCCATATCAGTGTCATGGCAATGCAACAATCAGTAGCAGTATACATTTTATTTTGTTGTATGCAGTGGCAGTGATATTACACACATGTGCAACATTCACATCTTATTTTCCAGATGGCTTGTGACCCATATTATTACTTTTGGGCCTTTCATACATACACATGCTCAGGGGATACCTGGTACACATTTGTGTTCTATGTCATTATGGCACACTGTATTTACAGTCTTGCAGCTCAGTCATACATCTCAACCTGTTATACCAGGACATCTGGTCATTGGTCCACTTCACTGGGTGACAAAACAGGGAAGTCAATTTTGATAATGTATCAGTATAGCTGCCATAACACAAGTATATGTGTAAGTGACTACAGATATCTCTCACAACTGTGAACTTTGTCCAGAAGAACACTGTACAGTTGAATGTTATTAATTAAATATATCACATGCAGTTTAACACACACATATGCAACAGTGCTTTACTCCGCTTATGCCCTATATAGGTATCCTAGATTTACAATACAAACATGTAGAATACTCAAATTCACAGGTAACATATTGGTATGGGCAACATCCCATTAACTGGCCTAGCAGTGGCACAGACATGGCTGTTTGACAGACACTCTAGTTTTTGCCATATGTGAGCTGTCTTTTCCAACAGTGTGTCAGGCTCCTCAGCTGTGACCCAACCTATCCACCTCTTAGAGCATCACATGTGGATAAAGCCTAACATTAAGGGGGATATATAGGGACAGAGTGTTGATATGCCTATTACAAACCTATGAAGTTTGTGCATGATACATTTCACGTTACTATGACTGTTCTGAAGGTGGTGGGGTCTGAAACTCATGTGTCTGTCATGACTTCATTACTTCCACCTTCAGCTATTTGCCAGAGTAATATAGATGTTTGGAGGAACAGAGAAAACACTATGATGGCTAAATCTTGACATTCTGTGCAGTTCTGCACAGTTGACAGGTATGACTCACTGCAGACAGAGCCAGATGCTATGTCCATAGCATTTGTTCAGCAGGGCATCATTACAGCACGTACTGACGGCACACATACATCTTTCATAATCATCTATCCCATTATTACAGACCAAGTACTACATTCAATTACATACTTACATGTTGCACTTACCTGATTTATCTTCAGGTTTCTTCTGTATACAGGATGTCTTCCTGTTTTGTAATTTGAGGTTTTGTTTATGTTTTTTTTGGTGTGTGTGTGTGTGTGTGTGTGTGTGTGTGTGTGTGTGTGTGTGTGTGTGTGTGTGTGTGTGTGTGTGTCTCTCTCTCTCTCTCTCTCTCTCCCTCTCCACTACTAGGATCAAGCTTGTTTGAGTAGATTAAAGCATGGCTTTTGCAGATGAGGCTCATGTTCAGGTGATGGCCTCTGCATTAATTGCTATTCCCCACTTGCTAATTGCATGCAGGCAGCTGTGTAGGTCATCCAATAGCCAATATCACAGCAACCCACAACTATAAATAACTACATCATGTGGACATTGTCCCTTTATCTTTCCTGTATGGAAGACATCCTTCCTGTGTGTGGGCAGCAGTGTTACAGACAGCAGGTAGCTATACTTCTTACAACAGGTCTTGTGGACACAGGCCAACTACATGTTTGTATAAGGTTCCAGACCTAGGGACAGTGTGTGTGTATGTGTGTGTGTGTGTGTGTGTGTGTGTGTGTGTGTGTGTGTGTGTGTGTGTGTAGATAAATATATATATATTTATAT